>NC_133219.1:19130957-19428457 GCF_040436345.1 Pagrus major
TAAAAGATGTTATTTGTTCCCCAAAACACACACACTCAACAGATATTATATTGCTTTATTTCATTTTGAATTTGATCCATTAGTTCCTTTTACCTTAGATATTTATACAAATAATGATGATAAAAGCCTACATGACACACAACACAAAAGACAGTGGATGAAAAGTTTGACCAAAAACAGAAAAGAAGAAGGAAAATTCCCAAATTTAAAATACTCGAAGTAAAAAAAACATTTCATTTTTGCATTTTAGTCTTCAAAAGGACTAAAAAACATCTCTGTTGTGTTTTTAATAAGAGAAAAGCTTTGATGTAGAGTTTTCAGTGTTTTTTGTCTATCAACAACCCAGAGTTCTCTGTTGCAACATGATGCAGCTGTGAGGAGTTGATCAAGTTCACATGTAGACCAACTGAGACGTCTGTGGACTCTGCATTATTCTGCGTCTTTATGAGGATATAATGTACAATGTCTGTGAACATCTATGTACTTTCAGCATGTGTTGTAGATGTCATATCATTAAAAACAACAAAACAACTTAAAATAAGCAAAACTATTCTGATGCTGAGTCTGTTTTGCTCTTCCTAACACAAAGTAAATGATAAACCATCATTATCTTACAATACTGGAAGCTATCAGATTTAAATTTAAAGAACACCAACCTCAGTTTGAGGTTCATAACATCTGTTTTCTGTGGCTGCCACTGAGAAAACTATAAGCAAGCTGTAAAGACGGCACATATGGCCCAGGTGTTCCTTTCTTAGACAAAACATGATCATAGTTTGGTGGGAAAGAAATCACTATCATCCCCAATGATCTCAGACTGTGAGAATAAATGCCTCACAGAGAAAACCTTCCATCAGTTTATCTTTTGGGTCATTTATAAACCCCCTTCAGAGCTGCGGGGGGCTGGAGCCAATCCCAGCGTGCACTGAGAAAGAGGCAGGCTACACCCTGGTCAATTTACTGAGAAACAAACTTTACAAATTAGAGCAGGAGGCCCCTGCTGACCTCTCATTCTCTGAGACGTATTATGACTTTGATTTGTATTGTACGTGCTCAGTCAAGGTGAATTGTGAAACTGTGTAACCATCATATCTGATCGGTTCAGCTCCCCCTCAGATGGCACACTGTAAAGATATGAGCTGTGATGTCACAGTGGCTAAGTTGCATTGTGGGTAATTTAGGCGGCAGGTTTTTAAAAGGAAGAAGAATCCATGGAATAAAAAAGGTGACATCTCTGGTTCTGCTGTATCCATTTGGATCATTTGTTTTTTAACTCTCCATAATGTGTTACAGGAGTGCAATGTCAGACCAGTGGTTGCTTTTCAATATTAGCCGCTTAGCCACTGTGACATCACTAGAGGCAATACATCAGACTACATGTAGCTTCCTCTGGAGCCACGAAATGCTTTATACTACTTTTTTCACATATGCAGTAGTACTCCCAAAGACCTGTAAACACACGTTAATGTGTAAAATAGGTGGAGTTACCCTTTAAGTACAGTGCTGAGTAAATGCACTTACTTACATTTCACCACTGATGAACAGTCTAAAACCCCCAAATACTTCTTCTAAGTAAGAGGTGTTTGCCTTGAAATTACATTTATGATTAAATTCCAGTATAAGTGTCAGTTTAGGGGCGTAAACACACCCAGCTCTGAATGGGCTGTGATGTTGAGATTCACACAGGGCTTTTAGAGCTGGAATAATTTGTCCACCCACTTCAGTGGAGGAGCTGATCCACATCATTTTGCACTTAGTAAAGAAAGCAGAAAAACTGACACCTTACAACTGAAGAGGAAGCAAATGATATGAGTTGACAGATTTTGCTCACAACCAGTGGGACAGATGGGTTTCAGCCATGCAGGTCCAGTTTGAACTATCTCAACAACTATTGAATGGATTACCGTGATAGTTTGTACAGACATTTATGGTCCTCAGAAGACAAAACAGAGAGATACCCTAGTTTTTCTTCTGTCTGGTCAAAGTTTTCCATCATTCTGTGATCATTTGGTGATCCTATAACTTTTTATTTTTAATTCGTCCAATACTTTGTTTTAGGAACAAACATGCTTTTCCCCAGGTCTGCTGAGCTATACAGTGTCCGGATGACTAAGTCCATTTCGTCCTGAGACCTCTTCTAAATGTTTGTCCCCTCCATCAGGACCACACCAAAATTGTAAGACGTAAAAACATAAGTAACATCAGAATAACAACCACACAGCGAGCTACTACAAAGGGAACAATAGATACGTCAAGTAATCCATTGTGAAGCTTTATATACAGGAGATAATATCCATTTAATGAATCCATACACAGTTATAGCTCCAGCATCTTCCCTTTATGTTTTGAGGGGTTAGTTTCTCCTGTATTCTGTCTATTTTATTTCACAGGAGAGTTATAATGTGTGGGTCCCTGTCTCAGAATTTACAGCATGGTCACACAACAGACATGAAGCTACACCTTTGCACCACATTTCCTTTCATTTTAATCTTCTTTATGATCACAGATGTGCTCTTTTGGCCCTCACGTAGAGCACAGCCAGAGCTTTCTAGTGATACATGGCGCTCATTTTCAGCAACAACATCATAAACAGCCTCAATGCACCAGACTGTTAGCATGATGGGCAGCGCAGAGCAGTCTCATAAATCATATTATATTACACACTGCACATATTACTGCGTGTGCACGTGAATGGTAAACGGGACATGTGCTGTTTCAGCCGTAATAAATCCCTGCAGTTGTTGTGCTCCAGAGATTCTTTCAGTGTTACACAATGAAGGGAAACATCAGGGTGGTGTTGTGTGGTTTGGCAGGGATATTACAGCTGTGGTGTAGAGGATTATGACACCATCTGCTGGTCAGGACCTGCACACATGTAGACCAGCATTTATCTGACAGCAGTCACTTTGGTCTGCATGTTTTTCTGGTTTTATTAGACAAAGATTGTGCTTTACCAGTAAAAGTTCTGTCCATTTTCTTCTTGCAAAATCTTCCATTTATAGCTCAAGCCTAAATATATTTAATGATCTTCCTTTTACTTTAATAGATTTTTATATGATTAAGCTATGCAGTCGCTTGTCATTTTACACTTTTTTTTGGCCATTTTGCAGGATGACTATAACTGTAAAGTGCCATTGTTACGGCATGTTTCACTATGTGTGCGAGGCAAGCTGTTGAAGCAACTTGCCCCTAGTGGGATTAATAAAGTTGTCTGAATCTGAATCTAACATGTTGAGATTGCTTTAGTAAGTTTAATATAAGGCTATTTTGCTACTTTGTCAGTCCAACTGAGCATTTTGTGTAGAATAAGTGTGGAGGTGACAAATACGTTTACATTAATACATTTGAAGCATTCATGAAATCTAAATATATCTCCAAAAATCAACAAAATTCTGTAAAAATGCCACAGAGTGCGAACATGCAAAGTACAATGAAATTATTAGTTTTGTTGCCGACAAGAATACGCCTACATTCAGCCCTAGACGATGACTTCAGATGCACAAAAAATTAGAAAATCTTCTTTGGACTGTAAAAAAGAACTGCACAGATAAGACATGTTGATCTTTTAGACGTTTTTATTGCAGTAAAAACTTTTTTTAGTAAAAAATTATACAAAATGCTTATCAGAAAGAGCAAGATTTCTTTAGTCAAGTTTGAGGAAGAGAAATTATCAAAAATCCCTTATGTGGTTACAGTTTCAGTCTTCAGGGATGGAGATACAATGATAGTAATATATTGATAAATATTTTTTCATTAAGGCTACACTTTATTTGGACAGTACCACAGAAATACTGAAACAAAAAGACTTGCAATACATTAGTGGGCTGTTCTGACTGTATTCTTAATTAATTTAATCTGCATTTAATTGTCAGGAAAAGCTCTGTTAGCTGATTTCTCCAAATATGCAAAATGCAACTTGCAACATGAGCTCATATATTTCACTTTGAGACAGTTGTGACCCAAACATCTGCATACAGGAGCCCTGCACACGTATCTGCTAATACCAACTGAGACCTGTTTGAAACAGGCCCAAGTGTAATGAAACTGGTCACATCTTGCACGAAACTAGACTAGCTATCAGACCATTGAGTGAAAAGACTGAACAAAACAAGACTTTGAGCTTAATCGAAAAAATGAACCCTTGGGCAAAGATGGAATATCAGCAAGTTTTACAAACATGCTGTTAATGTTTCCTTTGCATATTCAAGCTTTGAAATATTTCCACACAGTAATTGTACAGTAAACAATAACTGTACTGTCAGTGGTGCAAACCAGCTTCACTCCCCTGACCTCCAGCATCAGATTTTTTTTATGAGCATCAATTTAACTTTAGAGGAAACCATGTCAGACAAGGCCTTGAATAAATCTTTGGTTCACCAGCAGGTTATGTGTTAGTACATTCAAATCTGGGCAACAACTGACTGAAACACACTGCGATAACAGATGATCAGATACAAAAAATACAGTTGATTCAACAGGTTTATGATTTCAAGGCATCCATCAGTCGTCTTAATGGTTTATAATCAACTGCGGATGAAAAAATTACAAGTTAAAAACCAATCATGGATCCATGAGATATAGGAAAGAAAAAACTGTTAAATAATATCATTGTACAAGTATGAAAACAATTCCATCTGAACTGTTCTTTAAACCTTCAAACACCAGATAATAAATTAAGATCGATCCCACAGACCTACAGAAGTCATCCTCAGGTTGAAATAACAAACATGACATTTCAGAAACCTCCCGACTGTACGACTGTAGCTGCGCAAAACTGATTTAATTCCATCAAATACTCTTGTCACAACTGTTTCTGTTTTGCACAATGCAGGAATTTTCTTTGCTTTGAATATTAGGGCAGCTTCTGTGTTTCTTTTGAAGGTAGGTATTATTATATATATATATATATATATTCAGTAAGCTGATACAAGATTGAAAGATAAAGATGTTGGAAACAAGCCAGATAACAACAGACAGCCCTACAGTGAATACGGAATTTTGAAAAAATTACAAAAGATGATGTCAATGCAGTGCTATATCTTATAAACTGATTTTAAAATGAGATACAAATCGTAATGATTAAAAACCCATGAGAATATTCCCATCAAGTATTTTTAACCTTTTCACACTTGCTACTAAAAATCCATCCCGTGTGTGATCTGCTCACGAGTGGTCCACTTTGACTGCAGATGTGAACGCACCAAAAACTGCACTGAACAAAAAGAACCAGCAGGTTGAGGACATGTGGACACTGTAGCGTGTGTACAGTACGATAAACCTCCCAACACAAGAAGATGTGGTCGACTTTCCTACAGCAAACAACAACTTTTTGAATTCTGTATTCAAGATTACATGTGGTTACCACACAGCTGGCGCAGTCCACCTCTCTTGCTGCTTGATGAGATGAAAATGTGTAGTTGGTTTAGTTTGCCAGCAGTCGTAGACACAATCTTTTGGAGAAAAATCCCTCTTCACTGGATGTAGATGTGATCTGGCTACGCCCACGTACAATACTGTCGGCCTTGTAGTTGCTTGCAGAGGCTTATTTTAGATATTTCATGCTCCTATATAGCTGCACTGTAGAAAATCTGGTACCACAATGTCAGGAGGCATTCTTTATTGTTTATAAGTTATAACTAAAAGCTTTATGAAAAGCTAAAGATAAATAATAAACCATCAGAAGAGCAACTTTTGGGTTGTGAGATTGTGAGTTAGCCCCACCTCCCGCCAGGTGCATGCTGGGACAGGATGAGTGGGTGTAGATGATGGATAGATAATGTATATCCTCCTTCAGTATAACCAGCAATCAATTTAAGAATAGTTTAATGGATGGCATATTTTGATGGATTATTGTGGTGTAACAACCCCTTTATTACTTACTTAGTATTAATGATTATTGTCTTAATTAATGTCTGCAAGCCTAGTGAGAAAAAAGCTTCATGACTTCCTAATTATCCATCAGGTCTGCTGTTAAAGGGCTGTGTGTTGGTCCCACCTCACAAATTAAGTTATGCATTTTCAAAATGGAGCTTTCGCAACCCATCAGTCCAAACATTGCTCTTGGTAATAGCTTATTTCTTATCTGAAAAGCAAAAATGCATCATTTTCTATCTAATACTAACATTAATTACTTACAACTTATAAACCCTTGAAGTATAAAGTATGTCTCATTGCACAGTGGTACTGAAGACTGTAATTAAATGCCCTTGTCTTCTGAGTTTAAATCCAAAGAATCCAAAAAATTTTCTTCATTTTCCCAAATGAATTTAGGTTGCATGAAATTCTTTAAGCATGCAGAAAGTGGTGTAACATAACACACAAACGTCCAACAAAAGCCAGATGGGCCCAGAATGCTGAATCTTGCTGCAAAAAAAAAACATGTTTTCTTGCTCTTCTCCTCCCCCGAGCAACTGAGAAGACAACTGCTGGGTGCGACACATTCATGATCTCCTGAACATTCAGTGATCTCCCACTGCCATGTGCTGAAGTGCTAACTGCTTGTACAGCTTTGAAGAAAGGGAAATATAATGCTTTAAAACAAACACTTTAAGTACAAATTTGAAAGATTCTTCATCAAAATGGCTTTGCTGGTTATATCCTCTGTGCAAAGCCTGCTGTGCATCTGGACTCCCAGAGTGAAGAATATCTGGGTAGTCTGTAAACATGATGACACTTTGTCATTCTGTGGTAGCTCCTGTTTGAAGATGAATCACCCTGTTACTGTTTCTAGTGTCAGAAAGACTTCATTAGTCAAACCTCTCATGTGTTGCCTCTGCATGAGGCATGTTTTACATGAACACTCACAATCTGAGGAAAGTATCCAATCAGAAGTGGCTACACATTTTGCTGTAGTTCCCTTTGAAAAAATATTACAAAATACAAGGCTCATGCATTTTTCAACCCTTGTCTTAGGTTACTGAGCAGATGAGAGACGGATCATGAAAAATCTTTGACATGAAGTTCCTCATGGTAAAAAAAGAAAAAATGAGAGCCTCAAACACCTCTGACTGCCAGCAGCATGCAGCTGTCCAGTTGGCATTATTTCTTCTTCCGTCAGAGGGCAGGATCTCTGATAGTCCTGTACATCTGCAGCGATGTCACCTCCACATCCGGGACCTTGGCAGTCTGGGGGCGTCCCGTCGGGCTGTACCCAGCCGATCGTCCCATGGGACTGAAGCCCGTGGTGGTGCGACCCACGTGGGTGAAACCTGAAGATCGCGACACAGCGGGACGCCGCAGGAACCGGCCCGATGTCACCAGGTCCCCGTAGCCCTGCGCGTGCGAGAAGGCGTAGCCTGAACGGCGGGAGCTGGTGCGGCGGATGCGGGTTCGTCGAGTTGGAGGAGGAGGTGTTGCTTTGGCCTGTCTCACCTTGAACATCACCTGAAAGTTCAGGCAAATTGTAACAAAGTCAACATGTTGGATAGAGACACACTTATCCAAACAGTTGCTGACTCTTACTTCTATTTGGATAATAATGCAACATGCAAGTGTTTTACTTTAGTTCTCATAATTTTGGGGTTTTAGGGGACGTAAACAGGAAGTATAATGTTGCCATGGAGTCAGTAAGTTTTTGAGTTATTGTTTTGAGTCTGTATGGCAAATTGGCACAATTAACAAAATGCCGAATTATCGATTAGCAGTTCCTGTTTGCAATGTACTCACAGATGTTCAGTCAGCTACGACTGGATTACTTTGATACTGAAGAAAAGTTGCAAATGTGAGAAGGTCTTTTTTCTATGCTTGCTAAGCACATTAATAAAAGTTAATTAGCAATGAATGGAGATAAGGATATCCTCAAAAAGCAAGATTAACTGTCTTGAAAAATCCAAAAAGGGAGGTGTGAGTTTCCAAAGCAGTTCATTTGTTACAACTGCAGCTGTGTCTTAGCAAGCGTGCATATTAAGTCTACGGTAGAATAGCTCCATCTGTACCTTGTCATTGATGCTGGGGCAGAGCTGAATCAACAGGAAGCGGTAGGTAACCACAGGAAGGACACACAGGATTGAGGTGAGGAGGATCGTCAGCCAGATGTTGGGCTGGTTCAGAGAGTTTCGGGCTGTTCCTGGACAAACACAAACATACACACATTTATACACTTGTCAGGATTTTCTATTGACTGTTTTATGGTGAGCACTTCTGTCTACCTAACTTGATGAATTAAAAGGTGCAATATGTAAGAATTGAATTCATACTCAAAACAAATGGGTGGCACAGTTTCACCTTAACGACTGACTGCTTCTAACTGTAGCTACCATTAGCTAGTTAGCTCAGTTAGCCATGCAGCCAGCAGTCAAGGCTGAGGGTTAGGAGTACAGGGTGGTGTGTTGATGTTTACTGCATTAGCAAAGGAGCCTTGGACCAGGGTGAGCCGGTTAGCTTGCTAACTTCAGGTGAGAGTTTTCAACTAAAATTCTTACATATTGCACCTTAAATACTCTGATGATACTATCCAAAACAGGACTGGTTGACTTTCTGCTCACACTGCACAGATCCAAGCCAGTTTCGGTGTTTAGTTTAGTTATAAACCAGATATTTTGCCTGTGCAAACATAACAGACACAATTCAGACACTGAACTGGGCAGAATGATTCAACTTGTTTGAATTATACTGCCACCTTTACATTGGAAGAGCCTTGTGTAAAGAAATGAACAAAGCTTTCCTTCAGAGTCGACATGCTTATCAGCGACAGAAATGTGGAAATGCTCACAGAATTTCAGTGACCTTCACTGACCCAGTGGTGCATGTGTTTGGTGAGTTGATGAGTTTAGCACTCACCTATGAAAGGGAAGGCCTTCGGCAACGTGAGAAACATGCCGTTACTGTACATGGTGAATGTGACAGTGAAGTACATGGCCAAGCTGCCCAACACGAAGAAAGTGTTCACCGCCGTCCAGTAAGACATCTCAAACCCCAACTACAGACACACAGAGAAAACACGTTATTCTTTTTATTCTAAACCTGAAAAATGCAAAAGACACGATTATCCGAAAAGAAAAGGTTTCCCCATGCCTGGATGCTGACGGCAAACAGCAGACATGTCTGGGTGAGGAGGGCGAAGGACTGGTAGTCAGCGACGTCCTTCCCGTCGTCCCTCACAGTGTCGTACATGGCTGCGTAGGGGATGAAGAAGAGCACCATGGAGCTGTAGCCGCTGTGGAGGGCACACTTGAAGAAGGCCTTCTTACTGAAGTAGAGGTTGAGTTGACCGGGAACATAGAGCTGAGGATGCTGGAAGCTCCATACGTCGTTCACATCCTGACCACCAGGGAGAGACAAAGATGTGAGGTCCTGGTGTGAGTGTGTTCATGTTTCCCGTTTTTCAGCTTAAACAAATTGAGCCTAAAGTACTTGTAAGAATATGAAGAGCATATAAAATATGTCCTGATTTAAATTAAAGGTGCACTATGTAGTTTTGGGGAAGAACTTTTAATCAGAAGAGAAAGATATTCATTGCCTAAACAAACTAAATAACAGGCTCTTTGTTTTCATGACGCTTTGGGTTGGTATACAGACAGAACCACCAGGACGTCAAAGCATCAGTATGAGACTCAATATCAACTATCTTTCTCCAAAGTTGTCTTCCTCATCTTTAAAGCAGAAATAATAATAATAATAATTATAATAAATATAATAACATTTATATAGCACCTTTAAAAACAGAGTTTACAAAGAGCTTTGACAATCAAGCAAAAGCAGGAAACTCAGGAAGACAGTAATACAGAATAAATACTTAACAGCCAAGCCAAATACAAGGAAGCCTCGTTTAAGGTGAGTTAAAACAAGAAGGCAGGACAGAAAATGTAAAAACACAAGAAGTCAATGTGATTCATTACAAGTAAAAGGAATAAAAGTGATAAAATAGGCAAAATCACAGAAAAAGGAGAGTGAAGAAAAAAAAAGTGATACAAAAATAAAAATAAATAAAAGGATAAAATCAATAAAGGACGATAAGAAGATGACATCACAAGAAAGGAATTAAGAACAGATAAACAGATTATGAGCAGTAAAAAGAATAAAGAGCAATAAATAGATAAATAACAAATAAAAGCAGTAAAGGACGGTAAGAAAAAAAGAAAAAAGAAATAGACAACTTTTCAACATTCCCCCCCTCCAAGCCTTTCCCAGTGGTATCACTGTTGGCGGTTTGTTGTCACAAAGCAACATGGCTGCTGGCCTGGTTACTGTCCAAAGCAAAAAACAAACACCTACAACCTACAAATCCCGATCTCCCGGTTGTACTAATAAGTAGACAGGTTTTGTTACTTATTGATCGAGGAGAAAGATTTTGGTTTTGAACCGGTTTTGACCAGAGAAAATAAAGCCTCTTCCTGTTTTGGTTGCACATTGGCAGACTCATTCCTTCGTTCTGTGATGCGAGCTTCATTTTTGTTGAAAATATTGAGCCCCATGAGCAGGCCGGATAGCATTGTGGAGGTGAGGCTTATAGGGAACCAATCCATACTTGACTGGTGTCATTTTTCCACAGCCATTACATCTATGCAAGTTTAAGCAGCATTTTCAATGAAGGACTGTTTTTTCCAGTGTGATATCAGTACTTGAGAAAACGATCTGAATACTTCCTCCACCACTGTTAAAAGGTGATCATATAAACTTTATTATCAAATCTGTCACCTCGATTCGTCCTCTGGCACAAACACACATGAGATCATACACACATCACATAGTTACCTGATCAAACAGGCTCATCCCCAGGACAGGCAGTGCTGTGTACATCAGGTTGTAGAGTGTTATGAACCACTCATCATACACCGTCTGAAAAGCAAAATGAAACGCAGAAAAACTCTTTAAACAACTTCTGTAGTGCAGACATTTAATACCAACCAAGATATTAATAACAGCTTGATAGCATTTTATTCATGATGTCTTATTATTAATCTGGTTATTAAATTCTGCGTTGGTTTATGCATCTTTAATCAGATCTTTTTGTTTTGTCTATCATCATTGTCAGCTGGTTGGTACTGCATTGCTTGTATGTTTTTATTTAATGTCTCTTTCAGTAATTCATATTCACTATATCATCTTGCTTAATTTGGGAAGAGGACCACTGTTTAAGACAGACATAATCTTTACCTGTTTTTATGTTTGCACATTAAGTAGCTTTTTACCTTTGAATAACAGCTTCTAAATCATGTTGATGGTACACATTATAAACTAGCCTCTTGATGCCTTTATTTATGTAGCTTTATTTTCCAAGTTGCACCCTTTGTCTTATTATGAATTGCAGCACTTTTCATGTTTTTAGGCATCCTAGTGTGTTTTTCTGTGCTCATGTTTCATGTATTCATGTTCTTATGTTGCCTTCCTGAAAAAGAATTTACTCCTTTGGGACAACAAAGATCTAAACTGTACTAAAGCGTGCCTGGTTCGTAACCTGGTTCCAGACTTCTCATTACGCCTGGTGTTTGGACAAACAACCGAGTCAATCAGAGCAGAACGGACCCCTCCGCCCACCCACAACTGTCAGCTGTCCACCCTCCTCCCTCCCTCCATCTTACTTGACTCTCTCACCTGTGCAGAGAAGCCGCAGAAGAAGGCGTACCAGAAGTGGACGAAGGTGAAGGTGAAGTTCTTGTAGAAGAAGTAGCGCAGGAACTTGCACATGCGCAGGTAGGACCAGCGGCCGTGCACCAGCAGGAGGCGTTCAAGGAAGCGGAACTGGGCGAAGGTGTAGTCGCTGGACAGCACGGCCTGCATCCCCTCCTGACCTGAGATGCCCACGCCTATATGTGCCGCTGGGTGGACAAATAGAGGAAGAAGAAAGATGTGTTTGAATTCCTCCGTGGCCAAAAACAGCTAAAAAGAAGCGTATCTTTGCTATTTGTGAAGAGTTTTTGAGGCATTTTTCTGGTCGTAGGTTTCAATCAATTTTTGGCCACAAGAGGGCAGAGACACACCAAAAAAAGCTGAGAGATACTCACCATGGCATCTGCATATTAAATTGTTATGGCTAACATCATATCAGGCATGCAACTAATGCTTATTTTCATCCTCGATTAATCTGTAGTTTATTTTCTTGATTAATTGAGCAAATGAAAAAAAAGAAAATCCTGAGTTGATGTCTTCAAATTGCTTGTTTTGCTATAGCAAGGATTTACAATCAGCAGGAAAAAAGCAGCTAATCCTCACATCTGAGGTGATGGAAAGCGGATGCTTGTCACTTCTGTTTGCAAGATGTCTGAAACCATTAATCGATTTTCAATGCACAGTAGTTGCCAAATAATTTTATGACGATCTACTCATCTACCAATCAACTCTTCATTTCATCTCTGGTCAGCTTCTCAAAGCTTTTTTGATGGAAAACAATGACCTAAAAGATCACTTGCAATCTTGAGCAGCAACAGATTTTTTTGGGAAAGTGTCATTTCTGCTTCCATGTATTTTGTCTGTGTATCCTCCCATGCAACTTTCCGATGTAAACACCATCATCGTGAACGTCCACACATAAAGCTTTCTGTCGCCCTGCTGATACCTTTGATCATGCTGACATCGTTGGCTCCATCTCCGATGGCCAGTGTGGTTGCCTGCTTGTACTTCTTGACCAGCTCGACCACCTGAGCCTTCTGCAGAGGAGTGACCCTGCAGCAGATCACTGCCTTACACATACATGCCGTCTTCAAGAACTCCAGCTCCATGCTGCTTTCGAGGGCGTAGGCCTGAGAGAGCATGGGGGAAATGAGAGAGTACAACAGCTGAGAATTTTACAACTTAGCTGTGTTCAGATATCAAATATGATTGTTCACGAAACAAATTAAAATTATGGCACTGATGATGCCATCAGGTGATTGATTTGGCAAAGGTTGGATTACTTTCTTTTAATCAAATATGTCAAATAAAACCTTTCCACACAAAATGAAGGAAAGTTCCATATTTTATATTCCTTAGTGGATTTTTGGGGTTCTTCATGCAATCAAAAAATCACTTTTTCCCTCATGAATTATAAATAATAAGCAAGAAAAGTCACAAAGGGCAGTTAAAGGTGCAATATGTAAGCATTAAGAATAAGAAGACAAATAGGGGGCAGCATATCTTCAGAGTGACCGCTAACTGCTGCTAAATGTATCTGCTGTTAGCTTAGTTAACCTTACAGCCAGCGGTTATATTTGTATTCTCAGACTGGGAGCTCAGAGCATTGGGGGATAGTTTGTTTGTTATCGGACTATAGTGGCTAAGTGGCTAGTGGCTAGCTGGTTAGTATGCTAACTTCAATAAATTTTTGCGCAACACAATACATAGGCTTTTTGAATGCTTTAACGAAAAATCTAACACATTGCACCTTTAACACAGGGCATTGTAATGATGAAACTTCTCATCTTACCAGGCTGTGCCCGTTGATAACCAGGCCGTACTCTCCGTTCGCCACCTCGTCTGTCACCACTTTCACACTTTTACCCAGAGTCCTCTCTGACAGAAAAACTGAATCTTCCACCACGTCCGGTTTCATGGAGGTCCGCGCATTTCTGCTCCATAAGAGAATAAAACATGGATGGAGGCATGGAGACGTTTCATAATCAGCGTGTGAAAACGACAACTGCTCAGTTGCTCAGTTGGAATTTGAATTATCATTATCAAAACTTCCGCTGACCTCAGTTCCTGTCTGACATCCTCAGACGAGTTGCCCGAGACGATGAAGACGTCGTTCATTTCCTCCCGCAGCAAGTTGCATGAGTAACCAATGTTTTCTGCAGTTTCTGCAACACAACAACGTCAACACAATATCAGTAAGTAGGCAGTAACACAGCAGGTGTGGGTGATCTGGATCATGACCCACGATCTAAATTGCTTATCTTTTTTTTTCTCAGATTTTTAATGTCCTGTGATCTGCTACTCAGTGAGGTTATGTGAATAGGGGTGCTGCAGCAGTATGAGAAAAATCATGAGTTTCTTGAGCTTTAAAACATGGAAACATTTTCTAATGAACACCCAAAATTAAAGAATGAGCCAGAAAATGAGCTTAACATAGGACGTTTAACTTCTATGTTATTTACCTTGCTTGTCACCAGTCAAAACCCAGATTTTGATGTCGGCTTTGGACAGCTGCTCAATCGTCTGAGGTACTCCGTCTTGCAACTTGTCTTCTATGGCTGTTGCTCCAAGCAGCTGCACACACACATTCAGACACATAATCAACATGTCATACACTTGGCAAATACTCAGTTAAGCTTTTACTGCGTGAGCTTTACTGAAACATGACTTTTCCCCCTTGTTTTCCTACCAGCAGATCATTCTCTATCTCCTCGTACAGCTGGTCCAGTTTGCTCTCTCGGTCGTCCATCTCCGTGCTGGCCTCATGGTGGCGCTGTTTCCACTGGTTGAAATACTCCTCATCCAGATCCTTATAGGCCAGCGCCAGAGTCCGTAGGCCCTCCCCCGCGAACTCCTGCAGGTCGGCATGAACATACTTTTACGGGTGAACACTGCACATGTAGGTACACACGTATAAATACAACAAACAAATCCTGGAAGAACCAACAGACACATAAGCTGAGGGTATTTGAAGATATAAACAGAAGGAAAAGCTGCCCAGCTGTGTAAATTTGTAAGTACATCATTCTTAAAAGTAAAATTGTAATTGTAATCCTGTTGGTAATCCCCTTTTTTACTAAATGTATCTGTAATCTAATTTTTTTTCCTGTAACTTTAACAGAATATTGTTACCTTTTTTGTATCCTAATTACATAATCCCATTACATGTATTCTGTTTATCCCAGAGCATGTTTGTAACATGTATTGAAAGTTTTATATCTTCAGTAGAAATCAATGATCTCAGGGCCGACTGTCACAGACTTTTAGAGTAGGGATGTTGGAAAGTGCTTGTTGGTGTTGGTCTCTTATGGGATCTGTCAACAACAGGAAAATATAAAATACACCTACATTCCATTAGTTAATCACTCCCTGTATATTGTGTATCAAAGCCTGTGTTTTCTCCTCACTCTTCGTTAGTTCATCTGCGTGCCTCACCTGTCCCCCGGTCCTGTATTCTACTTGTGTCTACCTGTGTTGCTTCCCGTTTTCCTTGTGTCTCCATGGTTTGTTTAGTGTTTCTTTGTATTTCATAAAATAATTTGAGGCAATTCAAAAGTGCTAAACAATTGAAGTCCAAGCACGCAAATTCAATAATTTACGCTTCCAGGACAGCAAGAATGTTTTTGGACGACCTCTTTGTGGATTTCATTCAACTTTATGTTTATAGCTGGGTGGAGTACATTCACATGGGGATGATTTATATGTATAAACACACACAAACACACTTGACACATGATGAAAGACCAGGCACACAGGCACACAAACATCCAGCAAAAAGGGGGAAAAAAAGCAGAAAAAGAATCAGAAGAATTCAGATTAAGAATGGAAACCAAATCTTAAAAATGTTCTTTCTTCTCTTTCTGTGTAATGAACAGACAGAGGAATATTACTGACGTTAAGGTGCTCTGTGGTGACGTCCATCAGCTTGCTGCAGGACTGATGCAGCCTCTCATAGATGATCGTGTCTGCACCTTTACAGTAGAGAGAGAGCTTCCCCTCTGGACTGCGTACTGTATGCACAAATAGACAAAAACATACACAGACTGCACATGAGAGCAAATATTTGTTTCACACAAAATAGGAACCTTCACGAATAATCTGTTTTCAGTGGATTTTGTACCTATGACGGACATCCTCTTGCGGACGTTGTTGAAATCCAGGATGGCGAGGAGTTCATAGCTGCGCTGCCGTCCCATCTCCATGATGGATACGCTGTCTGGTGTACGTGAGCGGAAGACAAATCCAAAGTTTCTGGCCGCTGTTACCAACGCTCCCTCATCTGGAGACTGGGCCTGGTAGAAAATCTCTCCTGAAAGTGCAAAAAGGTTTTTGTTATTATTATTACTGCGACTGATTAGTTCTCAAACTTTTACTGTTGCTGAAATGAGATTTGCATTTATCTATTGATTCTTTTTAATTAGACAGAGGCTGTTTTTCACTTTCTCAAAGAGAGACACCTCGTCCCTCCTCACCTTCTTTCTTCTCCTCAGCCATGACGGTGTGGCAGAGCGCCAGCAGCCTGAAGAAGGCGTGGACCTCTGGGTTCTCCAGCTTCACCGCCTCCACCAGGGCGTGGTCATGGAAGATGAAGCGTGGGTCGGCCAGCGGGTTGAAAGAGAAGTCCACTGTTTCTGTGTGCTGTTGAGCGAGAGAGAGAAAATCAAATCAAGCCTTTTTACCCTCCTATTTTTTGGTTGAATAACTGTAGTGTTGATTTAATCCATGGATTGTACACTGTTGTACACAAAAAGGGAAGCTGTTGAAAAAAATGCAAAACATAAATGCTATTTACTGAATATACACCACCAAAGTTCAACTCACCTCAGTTATTTCCAGTCTTTGACCTGTGTAATCATACACATCCCCTGAAAAGAACAAAAAACAAATGAAACTCATGCTGGATGTGCATTCAAACACACAATAAACTAGTCCAGTACAGCCTGGGCTGCTGACCCAAAGCATCAGTATTGGACGACCTTGGAAAGAGACTCAACAATTGACTATCTTTCTCCAGGAAGTTACATTTTGTTGCTTTAAACGTGAACTGGAAACAGTCACAGGGTTCCTGCCTGATGATCTCAGGGGAAAGCAGTTCAGATACATATTCTGGGGCCAGGCCATGAAAGGCTTTAAGAGTAAAAAGTAAAATCTTAAAATAAAACAAATCAGGTCATTAAAATTGGATTAGTGTGGTCTCTTTTCCTGTTTTTTGTCAGGAGTCTGGTTGCCATGTTTTGCATTTGGATTTGAGAATATTCCCAGAGGAGCTCCTCATAAAGAGATCATGAGCCCTGAGTGTTCACAAACATAAGGATAGCTCCCTCTTATTAAACCTATTGCCTCTATTTGGATCTTAGAATTAAGCCCTAGTCTCTGCCTGTATTCAGATACACTGAGGTCCTTTGAACCAGCTTCAGAGCTGCGGGTTAATGTCTTCAATCTTACCGTAAGATTTGCCGTTGATGGAGCACTTGTTGAAGATCATGATGTTCTGTGTGAGCGTCCCTGTTTTGTCACTGAAGATGTACTTGATTTGGCCGAGTTCCTCGTTCAGTGTGGTGGTGCGCGCCTCGGCGGGGGTGTCTTTCCGTGCGTAGTACATCTTCCTGTCCCAGTCGATGTAGAAGCTGTTCCCCAGCCGGATGATCTCCACACTGCCCACAGATGTAGATACAGGAATTGACAAGAAGCAGATATAATCTCATACAGCACCCACATTTTGTTTCCAATTAAACTAGCCATTCGAAGCACGTTGTTACCTAACATAGAGAGAGATGGGCACCACAGTGTTGAGGATGATGACATAGGACCAGAATGTGAGGAAGGCGGAGAAGCCAGCACCGTTGTCATCTTGTCTGGGCAGGAAGACTGTGAACTGTGAGCCTTCGTTCAGCTCCCAGACGTAGTTTCCTATTGCCAGGATGATGCACATGAAGGCCAAGAAAACAAAAATCTGCATGGAAAGGGAGTAACAAAAGGTGAGCTAATACAGAAACGGGAAAAAATTCTCAAGAACGACTGAAAGCTGAGCCCCAGATAAAGGTACTGGTGGGGAGGGAGGTAATGACTGGTCCAGGTTTGGTTGTGTATACATTGTCCAACAATGACCAACTTCTCACCTTCTTAAAGGAGACCTATCATGCTTTTTCATTTTTTCCTTTCCTTCAGTGTTTCATACGTATATGTTCTTGTGCATGTTAAAGGTCTTGAAGTTGAAAATGTCAAAGTCCGCTTGAACAGAAGCTCCTCTCTCCCACAGAAAACATTGCTCCTGAAACGCCTCGTCAGTAGTCCCGCCTTTAATTCCTGTATTTATGTCTATGGACTAGTTTGGCACGTAAGAATTAATTTAGCACAGCTTCTCTGTTGTTGTTAGCGGTCCTGGCTCAGGCGTGTGTGAGCTGACCAGTCAGAAGAGACTGGGCATTCAGGAGGAGGGGCCTTAAAGAGACAGGAGCTAAAACGTTTCAGACAGAGCAGCAGCAGCAGCGGACAGTATGAGAAAACTGATGTGTTTTTTGAGCATGAAAACCTATTCTAGTGGTAATCCAAAATAAAATTATGAACCTAAAAATGAGCATAATATGTCTCCTTTAATGGCAACCCAATCAACTGATGAACTGAAAATGGGCGGCAAAGTGATCAACACCTTTAATCACGAAAGAATTAACTGTTGGCCATCCAGAGAGAAAAAAAGGTGAATCATTTGAGAACTCACACAAATGACTAGGAAGTTCATCAGACGGTCTATACTGGTCCTCTTGAATGTGGTCTTCCCACAGTTTTGCATCAGCTTCGTCTCTGGACCTGATGAAGAGGAACAGAAACATGTTGACTTCAGATGATCTCATATCAAAACTGTGAATTTGCGCTTGAGTTTTGTTTTTCGTATCCCTCCCTCAAGGCTTAGAGTTTCCACTAGTTCCCCATTAATACGTGTCCTTCCCACCTCCGAACAGCACCAGTCCAAAGCACCACTCGGTATTCCTCAGGGTGCAGCCACGCAGCAGGATCTTCTCGTTGTCCAGTGGGTATTTCTGCCCGGCGTAGGTTAGCGTTCCCGTGAAGCGGTCCAGGCGGTTGTTGGGGGGTTCGCAGCGTACCTCGCCTTGAGGGAGAGAGAGGTGACACAGCAGGTTTGAGGTTGTGCTCAGAATGACAAACATATCATTTAAGCATGTATACATATAATTTATGGGTGATTATCAAAATTTTTGCTCTTGAGGGAAATTAGAGTGAATTTTCAGTGAAAATTGATGTCTTTGTGTCTTTGTGTTGCCTTCAACACATTCATCATAGTGTTTCTGGGTTTGATTGGGATGGTTATAGTACCACCAGGAATATACTTAAAATATTTTTTTCGGACAGGAAAGCGCTGGCGGTGCGCTTGGATGGAGGGCTTGGATGATGCATTTGGGCGCTGAAGGAAAAAACGCCACAAGTGCGTCTTGTCTCCATGACATCAATATCTTGACAACTGCCGCTCTATGATCGACACTGCCCCTTTGCGGTTTATTATCCATTTGTTTTTTTATTTGACATCGGAACATCCGAGCAAGGAGGATGTGGGTGCATGACATGAGACAAAAATGTGGTGAATATTATCGCCTGGGCCAGGAAAAAGAAAAAGAGCGACAGTGACGTCACCAGCACCTCTCTGAAAAGTTAGAGAGAGAGAGCGCTCCGAGCGGCCACACAAAAAAAGGCGGAGAGCTCGGAAAAAAGACGCTGGGCGCTGCGCCTCTTCTCTGGGCGGCCGCCTGCTGCTGCAGAAGGTCGCTCCTCATTGGAAACAATTCAAAAAAGACGCTGGCGCCCAGAGTTTTCTCTGGGCGGACACAGGGCCCTGCTTGTAAATATATTCTGTGCGTGTAGCCTGAAGAGGACTACCGCACAAACTCATTATGTTTGTTTGTTTGTTGTTTGTGGGACAAACCAGGTTAAATAAAGGCAAAAAAAGAGTACATTTTAGGCTGTTGCTGCCTCAGTATTGCCTCAGTGCTCTTTTTGCTGCCTCAATGTGCAAAGCATTGGACACAATACTATTTGTGACTGCGCAGCTTCTCCAGGCAAAGGCACCTACTGCATCACTGCGTGTGTGTTTGCATACTGTGCATGCTTCTAATTTCAGAAACCAACAGTTTTCCTCTAGTTTGTCTTCTTACCGTTGAAATCTGCCAGTTTTTCGATATCATCTCCCAGGTCTCCTGTCACGGTCAGGGCCTGTCTCACCTTCAAGTTGGTCTCTCTGAGGAAGAGAGAAGAGAGAAAGTGAAGAAAACAGATTAATAGACACAATGAGAGGAAGGCAGAGAAAGTGGTAGGGAGGAGGAGGAGGAAAGGTTGAAGAGGCGCAGAAACAGATGATGACAAAAGGAAGGAAAAGTAGGTGAGCGGGAAGATTAGGGATGAGATGGAGAAGGAATAACAGTGTGCATACCTGGCTCACATCAATGATGTTACACAAAAAAATAGACTAACCCATCCAGTTCTGCTGTCTCGATGTACACCAGGTTGAGAGGTTCACTGCTGGAGAGCAACAGGAGGTCAGCCTGAAATCACAGAGGGTTTCGTCACTGTTATCAGAATGAGGCCGTCAGTTTTCTTGTTCATCAGACTATCAGAACTGCAGTATATACTATCTGGATAAGTATAACAGAGACAAATGCAGTGATTTCTGGAAATATTAAATAATCTCTTGAAGGTATTTTCACAGAATCACCACAGGGATTTGTAAACTTAGCTTTAGTGCTGACAACGAGGTGGAAAATTTGCCATAATGGGAAAAACATATCAAACATGAGGTCTTTAATGACAAGAAATCAAAAGGAGTACAAATGTAAACATGCAAAATGCAAAGAAATTGAGTCAAAATGGTGAAATCTGTTGGCGAATGCAGAATAAAATGGAAGAAGAAAAAGATTATATTTTCACTGGTTTACTCACAGTGACAAACTGGTTGTTTTCCAGCTTGATGATGTCTCCAACCTGGATGTCCATCCATTTCTCGCTCCGTAGTCTGAGAACAGGAAAGGGGCTGGTGAGATGATGTTCGGACAGTTTGTGTGTGTGTGTAGACTGGTGTGAATGCGATGTTCAGAGGAAAGGTATTCTTTTCCCTTTTCGTTGAGGACTGTCAGGAAATAAACTGCCTGAGGGGCCAAAAATAAGCGCTGGACACCAAGGTCAACCTAATATTAGTCACTTTCCTTCACTGCATGTTCCTGCCAGTTTCCTGTATTATCTGTCCGCCTATCTGTCTGCCACTGTGAGAGTTTTAAAGACTTGGCAGGAATACAAATACTTGATGCTTTTTAGGGTTTTTCCATTTCATGTTTACCAGTTTCCCGGCTACTAATTGAAATTTAAGCAGTAGACATTGTTTACCTAAACACTGAAGATAACAAGTTAAATCAATGTTACGTTACTCATTACTCAGATTTTTGCTTAAGTTATCTCACTTCACTAGCCCCACCCTATTTTTAATTATTGTACACTGAAATTGTACCCTCGATCAGGCCTTTATATGTCAAACCTGCATTTCTGATAACAATACTCACATTCAAAGGCTTTGCTGAAAGGAAATCTGCTTCATTCAATGGTCAAAAACTGTATTCACATTGAACACATGTTGTTTTTAAGCTTGTGGTTCACAGGTTTTTCATTAAAAAAAAATACTGCCAAAAAAAGACAGAAGGAAACTATTTGTAGACCAAGTCAACACGTGCCAAATCAAGCACCCCTTACATATTTAACAAAATGGAAGTAATCAGGAAGAAAACAGACTCTTCCTGCCGTCCTGCAGCTGCTTCCCGTGCTGCCCTAAACAAGTGGGCACAGAGCATCTTGAAGTGGTTATCGAGGAGGAAAGACAGAGACATCCATGTAAATATTTTTATCCAGTGCACCATAAATATCTGACAACACAGTTGGTGCCTGGAGTGGAAATCATATCCCAAATGTTGAGGTAAAAGTTGGGAACTTGGTGTACTCACAGTGTTAAAGATTAAATGCTTATCCATAATTCATAACTTTTTAACTACATGTACTGTTCTTGTTGTACTGTCTGTACAGAAAAGCTGAAGCAATTAACTGATTGAATTTGTTGACCAATTCTTGAACATTTTTCAATTACAACTGTGTCCATTTCATTTTAATATCACTTCAGAGAGGGCTGTAGTCATAATTAAGGACACTGAGCTCATGTACTCAGTATTGTTTCTGGAAATTTGGGGACTTCATATCACAAATAGGCACAGATTGCACAAGATTCTGGTGTTTTTCAGATACAAAATCTCATAATTTGGTTTGAGTTAAAACAAAGCATAGAAAACATTTGATAAAACTTAAAAAGTATTTATTTTGCCACAAACTGTATATATTATGTAGTTTTGGAGAAGAAATTCAAACTCAGAATTTTTATATTTACAATATTAATGAGTTAATAACCCGTAACTGAATAAAAAAAGCTGTTGTCAGAGGAAAATAAGGTCCCCTGAACACTGTTTGAAGCTAGAAAGGTGGCAGGGTCCGCCACATATAAACAAAGTAAAACAGGATGAAATTGTGTTGACTGTTAAGGTCAGTTTGTTTATTCACTCATGAAAACGAAGGAGACGACGAGTTTTTTTATTTAGTTTGTTTAGGCATAAAGTGAAGATCTTTCCCTTCTGATTAAAATTATTTTCCCCAAACTACGTCGTGCACCTTTAAAATAAAATAATATTACATGTTTAATAGATAAAGACAATTTTTTCTTCGCCTCGTCACCCTAAAATGCATACTTCAAGCCAACTTTCACCTTTGCATGACTTTCAATTCTTCTGCTTGTAGACAAACCCACTGGATGATTTGGACCTAACTTGTATCTCCATTGCATATTCTTGTATTTCCTTGTTTCCAAAAGCTCCTTCTAGTACAGCCAAAGGAAGCAGCTGCAGGATGGTCAGGAGTGCTTGTTTTGTATCCTGTTGACCTGGCGTCTGCTATTTCAAATATGTGAGCAATGCTTGATTTGTACATGAGACCTGATGCCATTACTGAACCCCTGAAACGAGCAAATACTATGATTTCTTTCAGGAGATCTTTGGAATAAAGCTAAAGGGCACCTAAGAAAGCTTCCTGAGGAACATCGACATGTCCAGAAGGGTCAAAGATGAAGTGATGGTGCATCTACAAATACACCAAAATCAGCATGTAGCTACTTCATACTTTGGATGTATGAGCACAGGTGTATTTCCCAGGATACACAGCAAATGAACAAACTTGCATCTACACATATAAACTTACTTTCTATCAATAAGGACTTGAACTTTTCTGTTGTTGACTTGATTGTCACTCCGGTGGCGATTCTGGAAAGATGACAGACACAAAACACAAACACACACACGATGAATCAGCACTGATTCATAAAGTTTACAGGAAACTCAATTTTAACACTGAATGACTGATGAGTTCTGACGAAAAACCTGTGAAAGTTTTGTGTCATCAACTGGCACATGTAAATAGAGAGGTGCCAACGCGTGTGAGGAAATACGCTGTTGAATATAGTATTGTAATATCGTACCGGAACCTTCCATTAGAGATTTCAGCAGAATTAGATCCTTTCAGAAACTTCAGCTTCCCTTCAAATAACTAATAAGTCTCCACCATGATGACGCCTCCTTTGTCTTTTTGTTTCTGGTGAAGTCCCTGATCACTATTTATTACTGTGAGTGAGACACAGAGGCGACTACAGAGACAGCCAGTGCTGATGGGTGGTTTCCCTTTTGTTATCACCGAAACAACTTTCAAAGTTGGGCAGCGTTTCATTACTTCTTTCAGAAGCAATTTTAACTTAAGTTTATCCTCCCTAATGGACAAGTTAGGCTTCATCCTTACTCAATTCACAAACAGTGTTTTAATTATTACCATTGCACAGGTCAGATACTGAGAGTTAGCAAAGTTTTGCCCAGAACAGAAGCTCTCGTACTTCTTTCTGTTTGGGGTTTAAAGGTTGGGAAGGCGATTCTGGAGAAAGATAGTTGATTGTTGAGTCTCAATCAAATATTGACGCTTTGGGTGGGTAATCGGCCTGAAATTCTAATCCAACTGATGATCAGTAGATATCTCTGCAACACAATACATAGACAAAACTGTCATTTCTTTAAATTCTGTTGATATTTTCTTTTTATGTTTTCAACTAAACTGAATTGCAATATTACTACACCTCAGCGGGCGGTTGCTTGTAAAGCTGTGCTTTCACAACATTGCCAATAGTTATTTTTGAGTTGTTTTGCAAGGTCATCCACCTTGCCATACATGGTCAGGCTTGAGTTGCTGTGTACCTGCTAAGATCAAATCAAGCCTGAACTCGATGACTTCACTATAGGAACAGGTGGGTACCGGCGGCCAGGACTGTTCAGGATCTCCCAAACAAAAAGCCTCTTGTTCTTCCTCTGGAGCTAATATTTAACCCATGACAAAACTAACGTCCTCTGGGTGGTTTGGCATTAGGTGATAGGGTGCCACACACACATACAAAAATGTTTGATTGACCTTGACAGCTGAAATGTAATTTTCCTTTCTTTGTCTCGGAGGAACTTTTCCGACTGTTTCGGTTCCCGTACAGCGATGAAAGAGAAAGAAATCAGTTTGACCATTAACAAAAAAAAAGGTCAGCTGTGATGAAGGCGTGGGCCTTGATAGATGGGAATTTTTGTTCTTGCTTAATCAACCTCAACTGCCATATGACACCCTTTTTTGTCACTAATGCAGAAATACATTACAACATTTTCACACACTGCTCTGATGAAACAGTCTGTTGATCAATCATTTAATGACAAGGGCCCAATTATTTCACTCACAAAGTGAATGAAGTGTGCAGTAATTTGATTTTCAAATTTGAGGTTTCTATTTGCCGAGAAGCTCCCTGAAATAGTGGAAACGAAACGTTAGCCTGAGGTCGACCGAGGTTAAAGTCTGCTTGCATCAACATCAAACAGAGACAGAGTCGCCACTGCAACATTAATTTGACACTGAGCAGACTGTTTGGGCCAGCGAACAAAAGTGTGTTATGTTTTACAAAGAGCAAGGAAAATGACATCACGAGTTATGTGCAGTGTTTTGTAAATGAAAGACTGCAGATGTTAGTGAAACTGTTTTTCCCACAGTCAGAGAGTAAACGGTTATTATCAGCAGGATGAGATAACAACACCAAACACTACCGTGCCTGTAAGAAAAAGAGTTGGGCCATTAGGTTGTTTGTATTTTATGTGGTGATGGGGATCATTAAAACTAGATATCACCAACTTAGTTTATTTCAGATTCAATTGAAATTCCTCCCTGATCCATTATCTTATGTTTGCTCCTCTCTCAGATGACAGACAAGGGGAGTCAAGTCTGTGTAGCAACATCTTACTCATACCTACAGTAAATGACAAAATGAGTTCATATTTTTAGACCTTTAAGGGTGTGGTTTAGTTTGGGAATGCAGAGGCTACTTGGACATGGTTAGGAAAAGAAGATAAAGAGATTCCTTGCCGATTAAACATAAAGTTTTAATCCACAGGATGTCAAATCGAGAAGATAACATGATCTCATGGGATGGTGTGTAAATACCACGCCGCTTTTAGTCTGTCATGTCATGCATTTTAAGCTTTACGCGTGCCATTTAACACAGCATTTTATGAGTTTTGGACGTACAGGAAAGGATGAGGTCAGGTATCCTTCCTCGTCATGGATGGGTCAAACTAACTAAAATGCTAAAATGTTTTCAAATGTGCTTACGATATCATCAGTGGCATCCTTGAGAGCGGTGACTGACAGCACGAGAACCAGAGGCACGACAGTGGTGAACCAGGACAGGGAGGAGATCTGAGGAATCACCTGAAGAACACACGCACACACAAAAAACAGTCTTTAGCTCACTTCAGTTTGAGTTTAGTTTTGGATACAGCAGCTGCTGAAAACTGGTAACAGTTAGAGGAAATAGAGTACAAACTGCGTGGGCGACACAGAGGAATGTAAAGAAACTTCAGCTGAAAGAGACATTTTTTACAAAACAATTAAAGACAAAGACAGACATCATAAGCATGTGAATACTGTAGAAATGAAGTATCAGAATAGCACACAATCAGAATGACGTGCAAATTTAGCCACTGATTAGATTTCAGTTGAGTTGTTTTATGAAACCAAATAGGATTTTTTTAGCCAACGTCATGAAGTCTCAAACCCTGACAGATTATGACGCATGAACAGGGTCCACTGACGTTGATTCATATGGGCTTGATAATATAAAAAACTGTTGCATATCATTCATTTATTCATTGGCTGTGGTTCCTCCCTGTCTGTCAGCAGAGCAACTACTGCAGACGACCTCGGTGGTGCAACACAACTGTTTTGCACACGATGAGGCAATTTCCTGTACTGGATATTACGCTTCCTTAATCTTGTTGCGCTTGATTCGTCCACATCCTGTTTGGTTAACACACAGCTTCACTATGAGAAAGGGCCGTTGTGTACGTGTCATGTTTGACTCTGCTACTGTATGTCTGTCACAGTCATTCTCGGCGGCCTCATGACAGTTTCATATACTTCCAGAAATATTAGGAATAGCTAAATTTCACTTTGATCTAAAGATGGTCTGTGCTTTTTCTTCTTTCCAAATTTTATTGGACCTAATGGCTAAAATTATGGGTGAATCGAGTCCTGTTGCAGGGGTTGTGATGCTCAAAAAATGTATCCACCGTTTTACAGAAGCTTATTTCATAACGTAAGCTTATGGGAAAAAGTATTTTTGGGCCCTAGTGCATCGCATGACCATGTAATTACATGGTTGGCCACTACAAAAACTGGGTTCAAAGCCTGGCGCTGCTCCTGGGGGCTTGGGGTCCAGGAATGGGAATGGAAGGGCATTCTGGGGCATTTATTTTTGAAAGAAAGAGTAGGCCTATTAACTGTCACTGTCCGCGATCATCGGTCAGTCGCTCATCATCAATATACTGTAAAGTACACCTGAAAGATGTAGAGCGAGAAGCTCTCCACAGAGGCGAAGCAGCGATTTATTGTCTGATTAAAGTTAGTATATGCACCAACAGTAATCACTGTTATAGCGTGTTTGGTCAGTAACTGTCATGGTTTGTGGTTCAGTTAATTGTTTTCCTCACCTGGAGCACCAGCAGAAACAGGAAGTAGGCGTTAGCGATCCTCTGGAACTGCTCAAACAGGTTAAGAGGTAGGAAGGTGAAGGGGTTGTACTTGGAGGTCTTGATGGCGTTCGTCTGAAAGAGTTGTAAAGGGAAGGAGAATAAGTAAAAGACAAACAAGATTCAGTGTCACATCAGTGTGGGATTAATACTGAAATACACAGGGTTGAGGGTTTCAAGAAATGCAGCGAGTCTTTGGATCGAATACACATATTGACCTTTTCCAAGAGACTGCAAGAGTTGTGTCTCATTTGTTCACTTATGAGGTCACCCAGCCATCAAAACAGGAAGCAAAACTTCTCGATCATGAGATTTGGTCAGAAGAAGAAGAAGACAGAAGGAACATTTAGAGCATCTTCTGGGATATCTTGTCCTTAAAACACAACAACCGACTTTCTGAGAACAACCTCCAGCAGAAAAATGAAGTCATGTGTTGTCAATGTTAGGTCAGTGTGTGCAGCATGTGTTATTCTCTGGACTGAATCCATAAAACCTTCATGTTTTTTTTTTTATGGAAATCTGACTTTATGCATCCAGAATGACAAGACAGATGCATGGTAGATCAAATTCATGACTTGAACAGATATTTGCCTGTGTTTGTGGTCCTGTGGATATTCAAAGGCCATATTGTCATAAAAAATTGTCAATTGTCATAAAAAATACACAGACAGACAGATGGTAGATATGGTGGAACAGAAGACAGAAGACAAAAAAAGGCTGATCAAATCAATCTGCAGGCAGAACAGACGCCATAATACAGAGGCCGTCTTTAATCCAAATGGTCCCGGCTTATGGTCTCCTTAAGGATAAACAACCATACTGAATTTATAGGCTTCCTCCACCTCATAAAATACGACATCACAATGCATTTTCAACCCTGTTGATTTTAGGTAACATTAACATAGTCACAGATCATGATATACATGTTTATCTTTTGGATTAAAAATCAAAAATATAAACTCTAAAAAAGTGGATTTTGCACTCACGTACGCTCTGAATTAAGTCATTAATCCTCCTCCTCTTTAATTTCTGCATTTTGCTGCATTACAGTCTCCAACTGCTGTGTAACCACAAAATGTTGTAAAGCAGTTTTTTCTTTTAATGGCACAATTATAATATTTATTCAAACATTTGGACGCATGTTTTTCCGAAATAAGGCTCCACGGGGCACACAGTGAGAAGCATTTTTTTTCAGAGCGCTCCTATTTCGCAACTTTTCAGTGTCGTCACCGTTGCGCTTTTTCAAGAAACCAATCATGTATTTGATGGGGCGGGACTCGCCACCCTTCACCCTGGTAACCAAGACAATGGAGAAGAAGCTTGTTCTGGCTGTGTGTGTCTCTCCTGAGATTTACCAGACAGAAACTATCATAACAGAGACAGAAAAGTCCGTTTGTGTAAACAGATCGTCTGCACACTGAATGTTGCTGGTGAGTGTTGTGCTTTTATCGCCCTACGTATTGTAATCTTATTATTAGCTGTATGGTCAGCCCTCTGTTAACACATTTAATTAAATTAAACCCTTTAGTGGGTCTCTCAGGTTTTGTGAAGGATCCTTGAGGGTTCTTTGCAGATGTTTGACGTTACGAGAGTGTAATCCGGTGGGAGGCTTTCGCTCTCTGCCAGGTGGATCTTATCAGGAGGCTGAAAGTTCTGGCCAGCCGGACGGTGACTCCGAGTTTCCCTTTATCACTGGATCTCTTTACTAACAACTCCGTCCACAGAGCAGAGATTTTGTTCTGACTGTAAATGTTTAAATACACAAGCAGGGGCAATTAATCTTTACACTCTTTTTGGAATTTTCCATTAGTTTTATCCCTTTAGCATTGTGCCGAGGGTGATTTTAACCAGAAGTATAATTAATAATAGTGAGGGAACAAAACAAAATGAATCAACTTTTCCATTTCACGTTTTTTTCAGTATTAGGTGTTCAAAATCATATTGAGATGCAATATAACAGTATGTGTCTTTGTACGTAGGTGTACAACATTTACATATGTAAACATTTCAGTGTAAATATATTGATAGAGGTTTTTTTTTCTTATGTCTTATGAGGCAAACATTTGTTTTAAAAAGGGATAAAAAAATGTGATCTTTTTTTTTTACATAAATCCCCATCTCACAATATCCATTTATCATTTCAATAAACAATTTTCTTTTCTACTTTTTAAACATCTTATTATCCTGATTATCTTTAGAAGTAGAGCGAGATAGCAATTTATTTACATTTATTCCTATTCCCTCTCTGAACAAAACTATCCTCCATATGTAGCAGGCTGTAACCCTCCTAGAACAAATCAGAAAACACCAAAACCCATGCTGCTAAATGCTTAAAGTCCAGTTTACGTCCAAGAGCCAGACAGTCAAGCAGCAACACACATCCCACAGGGGAGTTTCTCTTGTAAATATCTGACAAAATGAGGAAGTAGACAGTTTTGTCTAAAAGTTAAGTGGATCCAGGTCACATTGATGAACCATGTGAGTGGAAGACTGACTAACAATAACACATTAATACTTACTGCGTATTTAAAGGAGAGGTTGTATTCGCGGTCGTTGGCTCGGAGTTTCCTCTCCAGCTCTGACATAAAGAGACAGAGAAACTATGATTACTAATTTACATGAATTTAAATGTGTGTACTGATATCACAGCCTTAAAGTTCCACACATGTATTAAGGAATATATCATAATTCTCCAATGTGTGTCTGACATGGTTTCTGCAGGAAAGAAAAAGTTAATTATCACATTAAAAGCCTTAAAATGACACCTACTCCTTCTCCCTCATTTTAAATACCACAATGTGTGATCATGCAAATATATTTAATTCAACAAGTCTGACTGCTTGAAGTGTGGGTATAGTATTCAAAAAATAAAAATAAATAAAAAATATATGATATAGGGTTAGGGGTTATAAGGGGTCTGGTTTGCGTATACTTTTTTCTGTCACTTTTCCAGTGTGAACACAAATACTAAAAGTAACACTTAATAAATAGTATATAATATGGATTTAGGACCTGCAAGAAGGTGTATTTCTAATGTTTTAAGCGGTTTAAAGCTGGCAACACTACAAAAGCAAATCAGTGTTGTGTTAAAATGTTGTTATAAAATTCTTGTTTCTATGTAGTAAACTGCCAAAGACCAGTCCCCTCACTCACTGTTCTGGACTTTCGATCACATCACACAGTCTTCCTCTGCAGGTGGAGTGGCTAAAGTTGTCATAGCAATTTCCTGAGTCCTTTTTTTTTTTTTTTTTTAACTTTAGTAATAACTAAGAAATTAAATTTAAAAACATCATAGCTTAAAATAAATCTGCTGAGGAAGTTCATGTAGTGTGATCAAAAGCTCTGGAACACACAGTAAATATCATGACATCTGGTGATATTTGAAAACTTCCTCTGGTTAGAGCTCACCTCTCTCTTTCTTCCTGACGCAGTCCATGCCAAAGAACGACATCTTCTCTTCCTCGTCCTCCTCCTGCTATCTATCCACCATACCGGCCTGAGAGGAAAGATAGAAAGCTGTAACATTGTGACCAAAGAAAGGATAAATCTGAGTCACCTTAATATCTTCATTACCAGGAAATAAATCTTGACACACACACACACACCCCAGACTGCTCAAGTCAAACATCAGCTTTCTCCTGGAAACACCCGTTTAAACATCACTGCTGTTAAAGTGAGAATGACGGAGTACCCGCCAGCTGCCATCAGGGCATTTTCCATAATGTGCACTATGAGGTAATCATTCCCCACGGCTTTTAAAAACCAAGGTTAAACCAGGTGTCCCAGTACTGGAAAAGATTTTGAGACCAAGTAAAGAAGATATACATGGTAGAGACGTTTGCTGTCAAAGGTGTACCCTGTGTGTATCAGTGTATATGTGTAAGGAAGTGGTCAGCATATAGGGAACATGAACAAACACACATGAGGAATAAATACAAAAAAACATGTAAAGAAGAGAAGAGGAGGGTCCAGTTTTGAGAGCGATAGTCCTGCCTTCACTTCCCCTTTCATTCCAAAGCTTCTTACTTCAGGTTCAGCCCTCCAGCCTCTTAATGTTTTTCCCATGTAGGGCAGAGTGACTCAGAGGGAGGCTCCCCTCTCAGGCCACTCGTCCACTCCTTCAGCTATCTGCTCCTTCTGACAGTAAGAGTTCAAAATCAAGAGCCATGTATGACCCTGTGGTCCGTCTCAGCCGAGTGATGGTGAGACCGAAAAGTACGCCGCTGTTATTTTAGTGGCTTCTTTCTTACAGCTTTGACACACCAAGCCATCAATTACAGGAAGAAGTCAACCGTAGTTCTTGTAGTAGGCCCGGCACCATGGCTCTGTCAATCAAAATGCTGAATCACGCAAGATGATATGTTAACCGCAACCTGTCAGTTGATTCTCAGTCGCTTCTCAATTGTGAAAAACTATCTAATTTGACCTCTTTAAAGGGACCCTGTGTAACTTTTGTTGTGTTTAAAGTCAGTTGTTGGTTTATGTTAGCTGACTCCTTTTCTCAAATGAAGCTCAGCATTAAACAACGTAAACAAATCATCCACACAAAATCAATAGCTGCACTGATGCAATACTATGTTGCAATAACATTTTTTAAGGGAGCAACAGCGTTTCTAAATTAATCACAATCTCATTTAACCCCTAAAAGAAAGAAGCAAAAACTACATGTTGCGTCACAATGTCATGATTCGACGACTGGCAGTGTATGAGGGAACCTTTTCATCACCTCTTCATCTAGTGGAGATCATATGTAAAGGTTAGCTTTATTGTGTAAGTGTTTGTGCAGACATGTGATCCCAAAAATCAAAAACACAGAAAACTGTACAAAAAAAAACAAAACACACCCACAAACTGTATAACAAAACTCACCAAAGAAAAAAAATCAATGAAGTGCAAATGTGCCCATAAGTGGGGAAAAAAGTCTCTGTGTGTTGATGGTTTCCAGACAGGAAGCAGTGGTTTTTGAGATCCCGCCCCCCGGCATTGGTTGCCAAGGTGACGTCAGCGCTGGAGCTATAAATATCACCCACATGTGTTTGTTGAGGAATGTGTGTGTTTCAACAGGAATGCCAAAAGATCTGGAAAACACATACACCATGCCATGACACATGAGCGAGACAGTGTGTGTTTTGTCTGCATCATTGTTTTTTTAATGCGTGTTCCTTCATTGTGAGAAAATATTAACACAACTATGTATGAAGAGTAAATGCACACAAACACACACTGTCCACCACATATCCTCTCTTTGACAGAGTTCCACTATAAAAATCCCCAAAGCAAACAGTCGTCCTATTCATTCACTCCACTAAATTCACCAGCCAGTTCATTCTGCAGCCAAACACGTGAAAAAGGGACATTTAAACTCACTACAGTCATCGTGAAGATTTAACAAGGCTTTAACTTTAAATGTCAAAAGGTGTGGACTGTTAAATGTTGGGGAGTTGTTTTGGATTTTCACACTCTTGGCAGAAGTACTCTGACTTTCCAGGCTTTACAACAGTGCTGACACACCATCGAGACACAACTGGCTTCAGAGGATGAGTTAAGGAGATGGTGGGAAGAATAACACAATCTACAATTTAACCTTCTACAAAGCATTTCCTTTGAAGCCTGACAGCCTTGTATATCTCCTAAGTAAGTTAGAATGACACTACCATCCAAACACTTTCAAAGAGCCATATTGTTGCATTAGGACACATTTTCATTACAATGACCACTACAACACCACAGTTTATTTCTATTAAAGGGTAAGCACCAATTTCACACATTAAAGTGTGTTTACAGGTCTTGAGGAGAACTGCTGCAAGTGGAAAAAGTAGTATAAAGGCTTTTGTGGCTCCGGAGGCAGCTGCATGTAATCTGATTAATTACCTCATGTGTTGTGTAATGTAGGCAGCAGGTTTTGAAAAGATGGTGATGTCTCTGATCGGTCGTGTAGATTTTGCCCATCATCATCCAACGGTATTAAAGGAGTGCAATGTTCGACCAGTGGACTGCTTTTCAAAACCTGGCGCCCACATTACCCACAATGCAACTTAGCCACTGGAAACAATTTACCGGATTACATGAGGCTGCCAGTGTTTTAAGTGATACTCTAATTTATATCTTGATGTTTACATGAAGTCAAAATTGAAGTGTTATGCCAATGTGCCATAACCCAACAAGGGAGCTATGGACCGGGACTGGCTTGGGCTAGCCGGTTAGCATGCTAACTTCAGTAGACATCATAACATCCAAACTGTTAGTTATTCAAATTCTGCTGAATTTCTTTTTTTTACGTTTGCCACTAAAATTCTTACATATTGCACCTTTAAGTGTAATATTTAACAATAATACATAACATAAATAAATAAATTAAACGTTGCAGTGGATCTTCATCAAAGCTTTATCCAGGTATGATATAATAATAACATTTAGCTTTAAAGCCACAGTGGAAAAATGTGGGTCTGGGGGAGGTTTAATCAGAGCATGTTGTGGTTCAACTTAAACCGCCTTTACCTATGAAACCCAATGGTGTCTTCTAGATGCCCTACTTATCTCGCTCTGCTCCCCCCCCCCCCCCCCCCCCCCCCGGCACACACACAGAGAGAGGGAGACACACAGACACACACAAAGGTTTCAGTGACACCTTTAACTTTTTTAGTGCAGGAAACAAACACTAGAATTAATGTTATTCCAGGCAAACAAAAGTGGGTAACAGTATCCCAGTGTCACATTCACCTGTGACTGGCTTAACAGGTCAGAGGTCACACGGATGAATGAGTGTCTTGTCCGATTAGTGATCTCTGGTTTCTCAACTGAACAGTACACTATTATCAAAAACTGACTGCTTGTTTGCAGCTGAAAGAAAGAAGCTTTTCCTCTGAGTGTGTGTGCGTGTATAGACAGATGCTTGTGTATCCAGGCCCACCCACAGAAAAGGTTGGGCCTCTGAAAAGGTCCAGTAAATGCTCCCTCCACAAGCCTGCTTCACTCGTATCAATGCATGTGTGTGCTCTCTCTCACCTACACAAACACCTCTCTCTCACAGGTGACGGTGGCTCCTTCACTGACACTAGGCTAGCCTACCTAACGTAGTAAAGTCAACTCCTGGCTAATGTTTGCCTCTTCACTCTGCCTGTCTTTATGCTAATTCAGGCTAACAGCCACCTGGCTCCAGCTCTGTACTTCAGGCATGAGCTCCTGGAAAGGAAATGAAAAGGTTGAACAATTTCTTGAAGTTGATCTCTTTATTCAGGCTATGCTGAAGGCACGCTGACACTCAAACAAGCACAAACTATCATTGCCCACTCTCATATCTCTTATCTATCTTTACCATGGTCTCACAGGACCCACCAGTGGTTCAATCAAAATGAAGCTGTCAAATGCTGCTCGATTAATCTGTGATTGCTTCAGTATTAGATGAATTTGTTATTTTTTAATGCCAAACATTCTCTGGACTGTTGGTCTGATGAAACAAGAACAAGAAGAATATGTCAGATTAAGCTTCTTTAGGGGAAACAAGAGGGGATAACTAGAATAACCATCATTAATGACTAAGTTCTAGCTCCCTTGACACATGCTGCAGTCCTGCCCCATCTACAGAGCCAAGTTTAAAACCATATTGACCAACGTCCAAACTACTGGTCTTATCAAAAATCACACCTGTACAATGACGTAAAACACACAACTCCCCCCAGAAAGAAAAATAAAACAGTTCTGTACTCACAATATGTACAGAGCAAGGCCACAAATACTTGAAACAATGAGGGAAAGATATATAGATATGAGTTGTTGCATAATAGTTTCCGTAAAAAAGATAAGCCAATGAGCTCAGCTGGTGTGTTTTCAGAGGCCTCAGCATGTTTCCTCTCTCTGTGTGTGTTTTGTCTAATAGCAAACACAGCTCTGGATAAATGAGGTCTATTTTCAAGGAGGGGGAGAGAAAAGGTGCATAGAGGAAAAAGAGTGAGCGGGTTTGTGCATCCAAGACGAGAGGAGAGGAGTCGACGGGGCGTAACTTTCTAAAAGTTGTTACAGTGGAGAGGCTCCTCGTGGCTGTGAGACATCTTGTTCTCTCAGAATAAACAAAGAGCTTTAGGTAAACATTAGGGGCTTTTCAGGCTACAAACACTATCAGCACGATGGACTAAGTGCATAGACAAGTTAAAGACTCCCCACCCACCAGACATAAGAGCAAGACATCCAGCCTGAATGAGACACAAAATGATAGTAGTTTTTTTGAGTGTCTTTGTGGTGGAGTGTGGTTGTTTGGCATCCCTTTGTGATCATTTTTGTTTCTTTGTAGTTGTTATGTGTCTCTTTGTAGCTGTTTTGCATCTTGTTGTAGTCACTTTGTGTTTTTTTGTACCTCTTCCTAGCTGTTTTGTGTCTCCTTGTAGTCACTTTATGGTTGTTTTTTGTCTCTTTTTTAGTTGTTTTGCATCTACTTTTCATCACTATGTGGTTGTTTGGCAAGCCTTTGTAGATGTTTTGAATCTCTTTGTCATCTATTGGGACAGCCCTACCTTTAACTGAGCTTTGGGATATTGTAATAAGAAAAGTTAACAGTCATTTCAAACAGGTTGTTCCTCTTCCTAATATACAGCAAGTCCTGGTTTGTTTTTTTCGAGTCCTCAGCATTCCAAAACCCAGCAGCCTAAGTTTTCTGTTGCATCTCTATCAACAGGTACTTGTCTAATCAGGCTTCTAGCTAATAATAGCTGCCCTCCCACACTGTGTTTTTCAGAGCACACCAACTGAAAGCAATAAAGGCCTCTACAGATGGAAGAAGAGATGCAACAATAGTCAGTTGACAGAACATAATCCACAACTATTTTGATAATCAATTGATAATTTAAGTAAAAAAATAGCTTGTCTTATGTCATAGTAGAGATATCCTTGGATTTCTGACTGTTGGTCGGTCAAAACAGGACATCTGATGAGTCACTATGAGCACCAGAAAACTGTGGGGGCATTTTTCCTGTTCTCTCATGTTTTATAGACCAATCAATCAATGATTCAATCAATAAATCAACAATGAAAAGAGCCCAGACGAAGGGCAGACTTATTTCACCTTTATCGTTATTGTGTTAGTCATTCAAGAATTTCCCGGTCAGTGTCTCTCTGTGGATTACAAAGCACATCCTGTATTGTTACTGAATCCTTCAGATCATTATCCATGCAACTAACACCGCCATTCAAAGGATGGCCGGGATGTAACTGGATGTAAAGTTAATTATTTAATTATTACTCTCTACAAAGAAACTTCTTGTGTGAAAACAATATCTGCAAATGCTGATTTAGCAAAAACTTAAAATTGGGCGTCTCTGTTGTTTCACCATATCTGTCTTCAGATTTCAGTCCAGAAATCTGTTACAGTAACACAACAATAGGAGGAAGTAGCAGCGATAGCAAGTTCTTGCTAATTCCCCCTAACAGCTTATTCTGTAGAAAACAAGGCCCATATTCCATTAAAGAGGGCCGTGAGCCAACTCAGACGAATCCTGAAACAATGTTTTTAGACCAGCATGCAACTTTCATGCAGCTACCTGGTCTCCAAGCCCTTCACACAATCATTACGTACATCTAACTGTGCTACTGATCTGAAGACAAGTGTAAAATCTCTTCCCAACAGAGTACTTCCCTATATTTTCAAGTAATTACCCAATAAATTATGGTGTCATTTGCGATTTATTTCTATATGAAAAAGTTTGACCAACCCACACCAAATATCTAACTGTCAAGTACCAAGAGATGGCTTTCAATACTAATAATAATTTCATTTGGATATAGTTTTTCTATGTCTGCTTTACATTACGGCTGCCAGTAATGATTATTTTTGATATATATATTAATCTGCCAATTAATTTGTTGATTAATTAATTGCTTTGATCATTAGGTCCATAAAATACTCAGAACATTTTAAAGGAAATTGTCTTGTCTTGTCTAACAAACATTCAAACGGAGAGGAAGAAAACAAATAGCAAATATTTGAAGCAACAGTAATTTTGCTGACCTAAAGCTGAATTTATCAACATTCCCAGGTGGGCTGAATCTACCCCATATCTACTCTGCCCTGGCATCGTACTTGTGGCTTCTCTTCCAGTGCTTAGCAGCGGTGCTAATACAGGGGATTGTGACCTATAGTTTCCCAAGTAAACATACCGCTGCTCTTCTTGGGTTATACTCTTCCTCCGAAGCTGCTCTTCACATCTGGAGTGTCTCTGGGCTAGAGGGAGCCAAAAGGCCAGATGTCCGAAAGAAGGGCAACCCCTCCACAAGCAAGTGACGCTGTCCTGCGTCCGAGCTCGGTGTGTATATGGAGGGGCAGTCTAGCTTAGAGACACAGGTCGGTGTGTTTATTACAGACGGCAATCCGCTGACACGCCAGCAAACATGTATAAATGCTCACAGCAGGCTGCACGATTACAGCGTAGACTCTGTGTAGAAATATAATATATATAAATCTATATAATATATAAATAGAAGAGGTTTAGTTTTGATATCAGAAAACTGAAACTGTTGTTTCTGGAGGAAAATATAAGCTGTCAAACATACGCATGCACAGACAGCGCAGTTACGAATGTTACTATGATGTCTGTACAATCAGCATGTTGGCTATTTGTAATAATGAATTAATTTGTGTTTCAATATGTAGGCACATTAAGGATGCTCAGTGCCTAAGGGCTCTTCAAGTCTCACATTAAGTACAGTTAAACTTTCACTTTGCAGTGGGCACTGGATTTCACCTGCCCACGGCTGAACCACAGTGGAACTGAAACCTACACTCGTGTGTACCGTGAGCCCAGGGCGACAGGCCTGCGGTGGAGGTCTGTAGAGTTGGCACTGTTTGTAGAAAACCCACTTTTTGCAGAGTGCATGCTGACTGCTGCTGAATATCTCCTATGTGGGTAAATAATATGGTCCCTATTTCATTTGTCAGTATAAACGTATTTAGAGTGAAGTGACATTAAGAAGAGTTTACTGAGTTTAGTCAGAGGCTGAGCTTGTGTTTGATGCATCTGTTGTTAATAGCTAATGTTAGCTTACTGCTAATGTAGAGTTGGTACGTTGGATGTTTGGAGCAAGTAAACAGAAACGGTCCAGTGGTCAAAACCGGTGCAAGGCAGAAATTCACTTTGCTTTCTGCAAACACCTTTAGTTGGGACTGGGTCTGTGTCTGTAAGCAAAGACAAGCTGGGTATTACAGTCACAAGCTAAGTTCTTGGAAATCTGGTGTTTTATCTTAATTGAAAATCTTGAAATTCGACGGAAGACTCTTATCTCGGATATCAGAACTTTCCCCCATTAAAGAACACGCCACTAAAACAGATTTTTTTTAAATAAAGCAGTAAAATGGCTAGATTGTCTGCTCCACTGCACAAAAATATAAACCATATTGCTTCTGCAAATCCAAAATAGATACTGGTCAGTTGTAGTGCTAGAGTTCACACCTCAGTTCTTTTACAGTCTCAATACACTTTGTATTAAAAAAAAACGTTGAGTACTAAAAGGTGGTATTTAATGCCAATCAATCATTAATTTTTAACATTTGAAAATGTGAAAGAAATTATGTATTTTAAAAGGTATTTACAAAGCATTGTTTTGTCCTGAAGTGTCAACACTCAAAGTTATGGTACAATGACTTTAAATGACGTCAATGTACCCAGGAAGTTAGCTCAAACCTGCTGATTTGACTCGACCTCACCACAATCACCACATCACACATCATCAGCAATTCTTGTGCACAAGATTCAAAGATGCACTTAATTAAAAAAACAACTGTAATATAACAACTGAGTGATTAGTGAACTGATTGTCGTTTATCAATCATGTACATTATTTTAAATGGTGAATATCTCATAGGCACAGCTTTGGGTTTCGGCTTCCTGGGTGGGCGCTAATAGTCCCTTTTGTTTCACTGTTTTCTGTGTCACTGAACCACAGAGACCACATTTGTTTTTGCTTGTTGTTTTTTCCGCTAATTCAGATAGGCACCATCCATGACCACAGAAGAAAAAACACATCAACTTTCAAAAGTATTTGCGGCATGTATTAATTATAATTCTATAGTTGCAGCCTATGAATATTTTAACTATTTTTTTTACCCATAAATCACCAGTAAATAATACCACCAGAAAAGACTATACTCTATACTATATAATTTTTTTAAAGTAGCCAAACTAAGTACATTTACTCATTACTTGAGTATTTCCATTTCATGCTACTTTATACTTCTCTACAATTCAGGTAAATGTTTTACTTTTTTAACATTTATTGACAGCTGCGGCTACAAATTTTACACCAGAAAACATTTGACAAGCTTGTAAAATACAATACAAAACCTTTCAGAAAAAAGCATTGTTTTGTTGGGGTCTATGAGTTGTCCCTCTCAAATCCTTGCATTGTTTTAAATAACAGATTTGTGCAGTAGATCTTTGTTTTTTCTCCCGTCAGTCATCTCACGAGCCCTCCGATTTTTTTGCGACCTCTAGGTTGGGAACCCCTGGACTAGGGATGGGACTAAAAAAGATTTTTTATCGCGGTAAGCGATTTAAAAACACTCACAATAAGTTGACCGTGGTGAATTTTCATTATCACATTTTCTCACAAAATGTAAGGTTAAAGTGATTCTAGTATGTTTGAGTGCACTTTTATTTTAATGTTTTTATTTTAAAGTTTTAAGAATATTTTGATGAATACCGGGATAATATCGTGAATCACAATTATATTGGACAGGATAATCATGACCTGAAATTTTATTTTTTGTCAACCTACCCTGGACTAAACTCCTTAAATGTATATAATGTAGTTAAAATCTAATCAAATATAATCTAATCAATCTAATAATGTAATCCATGAAAATTCATCAGTCACAGGGTCAATTACTTTTACTTTTGAATGCACAGCTTTCACTTGTAATGGAGTATTTTTACATTGTTGTAAAAATTGGTACTTTTACTTAGCAGCCAGGCAGCCGTAGTGAAGCCTGCTCCTGACTACTGTTTGTTAATTTCCCTTTTGTCAGACGTTCTTGTCCCTTGTATCTGTCTGGCACTGACAGATCTCAGTCTAACCGACACCCAGGTTGAATTAATGAATAGAAGGTAACATACCGACAGTGTTTTGTTTAGGATTACTGATTAATGAGTTTTCTCAATAGATCTGACTGTGAGGGAATGAGGAAGTTTCTCATTTTTCTTTGACTCACGTCTGAAGGAGAAGAAAAAGGCCTGAGCAAAAAATAACACCACCACTCATAGAGACGTATGCCTCTGAGAACATTAAAAACTGAACTGATTTGTGACTCTGCATGTGTGAACAGAGATGTATCAACAGATGAAAGCCTATCGCCCGTTCAGACTTTTTTCTCCACTGACGATAAACATTAACAAAGCAAGAATGGAAAAGTGAGATGCAGTTATGACACGAGGGCACAATACAGCTTCGAGCCCCCAGCGCTGCATCGAAAAGACCCGGACAATCAACCTCTGAATAATTCACCTGACCTCTCAGGCCACAGAGCCACTCCTCCTCTCATCTTACCTGATAAAACCCTGACATTTTGATTGACCTTTTCAATTTAATATCTCCTCTATGCACCGGACTCAGCCACTCTGCCATCATCTCACAATGAACTGCCGTCAAGCTGTGACACAAACTTGTATTCTGACCCAAATGAAATTCATTTGTGCACGTCGAGAAGTTATCGAGATCAAATTCGAGGTATTACCTCACATGACCCTTTCAGAGCTCTTGTCAGTTTAGATGAAGCAGCTGAGGTTCAGTCACATGCCAGTTCCTACAGTAATTTACATGTCTAAGCTATTTCTGTCTAACTAACCAGTCAGTCAGTTCAGTTTTTTACGCTTTAATACACATCCACGACCTGATTCATGACCACATTCATTTCTCATTTTGCTACTTTTCCAAAATACTCCTCCTTACTAAGCCTAAATCTCATTTATGTTTGTCATAATTACATTTTTTTCTCTACGCCTGGATGGATTAACATTAAACTTTGTTACCCAGAGGATGAATCCTCTTGACTTGACACTGTTGTAAGCGTTATTTCCGTATTGGAAATAGTGTTAAATAGCTCTAACAGTATTCACTGTGATAGTGTTTGGTTAGTAACCCATGTCTCTCCTCCCATTGCTCATGCACTAAAAGAGAAAAGACATTTTCTGGTATCCCTGCCAATTTTATCCAATCAGGACAAAAAACATGCGAACAAACCCGTAGAGAGCAGGATCCTCCTACATACCAGCAATGGTGGAACAGGTAAAGGTAGTTGGTGACGGCTTATACTACCAAACAGGCCAAGTGAAGAAAAATACTTGAAACATTGAAAGAGGCAAAGAGAGCTGCAGGAATTACGCAATTGTGGTGATAAAGAGAGGAGGGCGGGGATTGCTAACTGCAAAAAAAATAAAAAAACGGACAGGAAGTTAGATAAAACAACAACAATGCTTACAGCAGCTTTAAGTGATCCTTTGAATTTTCCTCTAGTGCTATTGGCTGGTCAGTGTTTTCAATTATCCCATTAAATATCTCAACATCTGCTAAATGGACTGGCCATTAAACACTTTACAAACAGTCATGGTCCCAAGACAATGGCTGGATCCCAATCAATGTCCCCCTTCAGGTCTTAAGCTAGGCCTGGGCAATATGGATGAAAAGTCTATCACCAGTTACCTGTCCCATTTTTATCATTTTTAAATGATGTTTTCCTCTCTGGCTTTCTTGCGGTTGGTTTGTAAAACACTCGGCCAGCAGCGGAGCTGGTGTGGTGGATTGTGAGCCATAGTTGCCCCAGTGGTCGAGCAAACGACTTTGCCTGTCGCAGCTGCAGTGTCTCTAGGCTTCCAGGCAGAGCAAACAGGCTGGGTGGCCGGCCAGCCAGCCAGCCTGTCCACGCTACCTAAGAAGCCTGGAGACACTCCTGCAGCGAAAAGTGGCTCCGAAGGACGAGTGATGAAGGTCGTTACGTTTGCTGGCGAGGCTGCAGTTCGTAGGCCCGCGTATCAGGCTAGAAAAGCAGACATTACCACAGCCACCGTGTGACCAGACAGTTTTAGAGGCGGAGTAGAGCTGGTCTGCACTGTGGTGGGATCCATAATAACGCCTCACTCCACACTCTTTTATTGCTGTCAGTCACATGGCGATGGTGCGACCGAACTACACACCTGCTATATGATTGACTGTCTGCGTGTCACTTGCAGGGAGCACAAGTGGGAGTTGTCTGTTAAATGATTGGCTGTTCGTGTGCCAGTCATAGCTCACTTCATTATCAAGGGATATGACAGGCTGTTAATGAGCCGGGGCGTATTCTTATAGGCGTGAAACTATCGCACATTTTACCTATTTTCTTTTTGCTATCTATGACGTGTCTATCACCGATACATATTGCTATTGTCTGGGCCTACCTTAAGCCCCGAACCCTCTGGGACTAAGTTGACGTCACCTGCCAGGTGTTTGAGAGGCAGCAAGGGCCCATAATGGTATACAGTGAACAGGAATGGGACGGCATTTTGCCACATTTCACTTTACGTTGTGGGTTTGGAACTTTTTATTTCATGTTCTAAAATAGTAGAGCGCATACCTCCGCCAAGACCCAACAGTCCCCTTTCACTCAGTCAAACCTAAATCAATAATATATAAAACATATGTAAATCCACAGGATACTGTACTGACTCATAGATACCAACCAACTAAATACGCATTTCTCTCATCAAGATCCAACCATTATTCCCTAGAAATTAAGGAAACTGGCGAAAAAATCTGTTAGATAATAAAGAATGTGAGACTCATCCTCCAAATAAGTTTCCTGCACTAGTTTAATCAAAATGTTTTGTATTTCAGAGGGTTCAGGAGCCCCTGACTTATTTCGTTTTTGCTACGCCCCTGTGTTACAGTTACAGCTGAGAGCCAATAAACTCTCACACTTCACTGTCTGGCCCTGAGAAGTAAACGATCTGCTGCAACACTAAGACAGGATATGAATGAGTACTTCACTGTCTTCCGCTGCACAGATTACTCATCATTCATCACTGCCGAGCCGCACAGCGTTTACGGACAGCGACAGTATGTGTACAACCATCAATCCCAGTGTTTATAATCATCACCCTTATCATCACCACTCCCACTAACAAGTGTGCCGTCATCTGAACAATACTCCATCACAAAAACAACAAAACACACTCTGGTGATGCGGGGAAGTCTCGCCACTGAGTGTTTAGGCGTGTAAGAAGTTTTGGTGAAGTTACGAACAGCAGCTCTGTTAAACCAACACCCAACCAAAGCAACTTAAGCAAATAAAAGTGAAGCTGAGTGGATTTCTTTCCGTGTTCCCGTTACTTTTAAAGCTCAGGGCTCCCTGGAGGGCAGCAGAGACAGGGACAGAGAGAGTGAGCAGCCCATTCACTTCAGCTTCCTGTCTGCCTGTCTATCTTCCTCCTCCATCTCTTCCCTTTCTCCCCCTGCAAAAAAAAAAAATCCATCCCAGCATGTAAACCCGCTCCCCGCTTCACCTCGACTCCTCCAAGGTCAGTAGAAAGAGAGGCGCGGCGCGGTGCGTCTTACCGTGCGTCCTGGGCTGGCTTCGTGCGGTGCGCCCTGCGTCGCCAGCGGGTCCTGTGGATAAACAAGAAAATCTCTCAACTACGAGAAGAGAGGAGGGCTAGTGTTTCCCTCCTGGGCTTCCCACTACCCGCCTCTCGGCTCCCCTCCCTCTCTCATGCTCCCCCCTCCTCCCTTTTCTCCACTTCTCCCTCCTCTTTTTAGTTATAATTCAACTGTTGGCTGTTTAAGCACGAGATAACACGCGGGTCACGTGGTTACTAGAGGTAATTACCGCACTACTGATGATGTCAGTGATCTGTATTTTAACAGTGAAATGTTTTGTGGTGTCAAGTATTTGGTGATGTTCAAAAATGTTTTCAATGCATCATCTCAGCCTTTGCTGTTCATTGAACTGGTGCTTTAGAGAGTTACCCCATCTTGTTTTACGCTAAATAAAATACATTTTAAAAACAATACTTGTTTGGTCAGTGTTGATGATGATGGAACAGCAGCACAGGACAAAAGTCAGCCTCTGAAGAGACTCACGTTTCAGATATAATTCAGTCTGAGTGATGTTTTTGAGATGATTTGACTGAATTGGTGCTTGATGAAGCGACACATGAAGAGCCACAGCAGTGATGAGTTTCTTAGAGACCCTGACATACGGTATGTCTGACACACAGACTGGGATCTTTGTGAAGGATAGAAACAAACATCCATCAGAAACTGATAAGAGGTGGTGCTGTCGATCAACCTGTGCAGCTAACAATAATATTCATGTCAATAAGTGACAGAAAGTGGAAATAAAATATTCAGAGTTCAAAATGAGCAGGCTGTGAACAAAATGTCTTCTTTGTCTCCATCTTGTGGCGTTTACAGGAAGTAAAATGTGTCCATGCAGTCATATCCTGTATACATACTGTACACTCAATAATGTTGATGACATCATGCACATGTGAGCATGTTGTCCCTGAAAACTGCATTAAGTCTGTTACAACATGAATCAAATGTAACAGTGAAACCGTTTCTTAAACTATGTTGTCTTCTTGTAAATGTTGATCATTTCTACAGCCTTCATACACTGTGTTAGCATTATACAGTCCTGCTGACTGACTCAACTTGTTTAAAGAAGCAAATCTTTAGTGACAATCTGAATTCTCCTTCAGAGCAAATAATGTCAGACACCATCACTACATCTGTGTCTGTACAAGCCTCAGTACTCCCTCTCTTCAATGAGGCTGTCTGTAACAGAGCTGAGGAGCAACACACTGCCACAACTTCACTTCACAAACTTTTTTTTAAATAAATAGATTAAATAAATAACAGACCAGTGTGACAATCAATAAAACTCCATCAGTATTAAACAAGCTGCACAACTCTTCTCCAGTATGACATGTTTTATTCCTCACATGTTTTCAGCTGTTCAGCTTCATCAGGGTGGTATGAGGCTGATTCAGGTTTCTTTATATACAATCAGTTAATGAGTCATGTGACTTTATAAAAGAAATGTTAACTAAATGAGTTGGTCTGTCCATAAATGTTGATGTTGAAAGAGTTTTACTGAGGAATTTGTTGTTTTGAAGATTAAAAAATGGAGATTGAACCTTTAATGAGTTCAGATGAAACACTGGATTCTTGTAATAGTTGTTGTATAATTTTCTTTTATGATTTGTGTTTATTGTAATTTTTCACACGATCATTTGACAGATGTGTGTCAAGAAAATGAAAACAACCTCATTGACACAATTTTGTATCAAAGCTGTGATTTAATGTCACATCATGTGAGGCTGCATCCATCTGATTTACATTTTATTAATGTACAGTTGATTCAGGAATAAAATCACAGATTAAACTAAACTGTACTGTTGGAATTTCCTTTATATTGAGCATAAACTGGACATTATCCTTCTTGTTATTGATCATGTTTACACTACAACAGATGTCACATACAGCATGAAGAAGCTCTGTGAGGGTTAGAGACTTAAATAAAACCAAATTAAATTAAAACAAGTTTCCTCAGAAAAAACCCCAACAGATCCAAAACTGAAATAAATTATTAAAAGAACCAAAAATATCCAAAACTGAAACTGATGACATGATGCTGTTTGACTCAAAACAAGATAATAACAACAAGGAAAATTAACAGCTGTGATCTGAAAAGAATCGTCTCCTCCAGTTTCAGCATTTTGACACATTTTCTTGTTGACAGAACTTTAATTTAAGAGGTTCGAAGAACGTACATCCTAAATCTATTTGTTTTATGAACCAAGGAAGCAGCATCAATGCAATCAGAGTATTTACAAAACAACATTAAAAAGATATTGTTGTTGACATAAATGCAAAAGTAAACAGAATATCAACAGCAGGAGTTACCACCTTTGATGGCTAAATGAAATATAATTAAACACTTGATGACTCAAGCAGAAACAGATGATTTAAGTCAATATTGTCGCAGTGAGTTTTCATGAAAACAATAAAAGAAGATAAAAAACACTGAAGAAGAGACACTTAAAAAAAAAAATTCTGTGGCTCTCGACAACAAATTATATATAAAAAAACAATCAGTCAGAGTCAGAATGTGTGTTGATCCTCTGAACCACTCTGAGTGTAAAAACTGAAATTAAAACATGATCAAAACTAAAAGATCATCACGACATCCAGAAATCTGACAAACAAAATCTGGTGTCTGATGATGATAAAAGTTAAAGAAACAACATATTTGTTGTAATGGATACAGTTTATGTTATATTGTGATCTGATTTAAACAAAATGCTTCTGAGCAGGATATTCAGTTGTAAGCTAAAATAATTAATACCATGTTTAAGAATGGATAATAAAACACTGTCTCAGTATATTTTTAATCTAGTTCAAACATAATGTACTCTTTTTTTTTAACATGATCTAGGTTGGTGTAAAATCTTAATTGTCTTTTAAAAGCTGAAGTAACTGAAAGCAGTGAGGTTTAATGTTTTCAGTTTTGTTCATGAAAACCACTTTGGCTCATTTATGTCAGACAACAGAAACATTTCTTTGACATCAACATCAAATCAGATCTGTTTCAGACACAATAATAAGTGTGATGATGAGATTAAAGTCTATTAAACCTCAAACAATCATGATACAGTAATGTTGAATGTAAAAGTTGGAACAATTAATTTACATTCCTGAACATCACAGAGAAATATCAGTCTGACAGATTTTGATATCAGCAGTTTTAGCATCACCAGCATTTCCAATACTGAAATATGGGAAGAGTTTCTCAGTGAAAGTGTCTCTGTGAGTGTAGATGTGAGTCGTGTCTTCAGGGTCGTAGAAGGACACCTCCCCCCTGTCATAGTCCAGCTGGACTCTGATCCTCTGGAGACTCTTCTTCACTCTGACAGTCTCACCAACACCATTAGAGTATTTTCCACTGCGATGCGTTAAACACCAGAATCCATATTTTGGTGAAGGAAATCTCTCTCCCTTCCTGTCAACTGACTCTTTAACCAAACCTACAAGCCAGCTAGGATGATCTCCCACCTCCACCTCCCAGCTGTGTTTCCCTGAGCTGAAGCCCTCAGAGCCATGAACAATCCTATAATTAGTGTTTCTCTCTGGATTGTCAGGAAGCTGCTGATATGTGACTCCACATCTCACACTGGTCAGATCATCAGACAGATGGAGCCAGGGGTATGCAGTGTTTGGGTCCAGAATGACAGGACTGAAGTGGACCTTGTCCTTCATCTTCTCCCAGACTCTGAAGGACAGGTTGCCCAGGTGTTTGGCCACATCTATCAGCGCTCCTGAGACCAGCTGTGGATCTGACAGTGAGCACTGGACTCTGGCTCTGGTCTGAGTGGCTTTATAACTGCTGAGGAATGGCACGTTGTGTTTCTGCAGCTCTTCTTCAACAGCACAGATACTGTCTGACAGAGAGGAGATCTGCTCCTCCATCATCTTCATCTCTCTGCTGATAGTCTTCCCCTTCTGCTCCTCTTCCTCCCTCAGAGCTGCCAGTCTGGACTCCTCTTCCTCTTTCAGGAACTGGTGCAGCTTGTTGAACTCTGCTCTGATCTGCCTCTCTGTGGACAACAGCTGCTTCTTGGAGTGTTGAATCACTTCATTGTATGTTTTCTTCACATGTTTGTATTTGTTCCTCTTGTCCTGTAGAGATTTTAAGTCAGATTTCAGCTGCTCCTTCAGCTCACTGACTGCTTGTTCTACAGGAACCACCTTGTGACCAACATGGTGAGGAAAGTCACACACATGACACACAGCTCTATCTTCATCCTCACAGAACAATTTAGGCTCTTCTTGATGTTTACTACACACCACCTCCACCTTCTTCTCTCCTTTTTCTGTCTCAGATGATCCAGATTTCTGTCTCCCAGCAAAGGAGTCAGCCAGTTCCTTCAGTGTAAAGTTCACTGGTGGATCAGCCTTTGAGGATTTTCTTTTACAAATGGGACAGTTTTTGTTTGCAGCATGTTCCCAGAATTTTTGCAGGCAGCTTGAACAGAAGCTGTGGTTGCAGCTCAGAGACACAGGATCTCTGAAAGTCTCTGAACACACATGGCAGCTCAGGTAACTTTCAACAAGAGCAACTTTGTCAGCCATTTGTTCCTGAAGTTACTTTTCACTGCAGGACTCACCAAGTTTCTGTCTCTTCTCTTGACTGCTTCAAATACTCCAATTGTGTGTTTTCCAGCAGAGATCTCACACCCTGTAATGGCGTCTCAGCACTGTTCAACAACGTCAAAACTTACTTTCATTTTCTTTCACCTGTGTCACAGGTTAAATTATTACCATAATAAATGCTGTCTTGTCATGTTGTCACCAGCAGATGGAGCTGTCAGGATGTCATTCAGAGTTGAATATTTCTCTCTCGACTCAGAAGAATATAATTTCCTTGTTTTGGCAGTTGTTATCCTGCAACAAAATAAAAGTAACACGTGAAAAACTGATGACATCTCGTGTTTTGTTTCACAAAACAAAGAATACAAACTCTCATGAAACACCAAAAACAGGAAGAGTTTTTTTCTGTAGTCCTCCAGTGAGGACTGATCATTCTCAGCAGGATGTCAGATTTTGAAATCTGTACAAATCCATCAGAAACTGATAAGAGGTGGTGCTGTCGATCAACCTCTACAGCTAACAACAATATTCATGTCAATAAGTGACAGAAAGTGGAAATAAAAATGTTCAGAGTTCAAATGTTTTTCTTTTGTCCCAAAATGTTCGTAAATCAAAGACTCACCAACTTTTGTTTCCCTTCAGTTTGACTCTTTCAGTCCCAGAAATGTGCATTGTTCAGTAGAGATCTCTCACAGTGTGCTGTCATCGTGGCTCCGTTCAACAATGTCAGAATTTCTTTCAACGTCACCAACCTCTTTTATTAGTTAATCATTACTGGTAGTAGATGCAGCCAGCTGATTTTATTACCAGCAGATATAACAGGATACTTCACAAGCTGCCCTTCTGCACCTGGAAGACTTTCAAGTTCATTCTGGACTCAAACATGTTTAAGCCTCTGTTTCTCTCTGTGTGAAGATCTGACCAGTGTGAGAAATCTTAAGTTTCAAACATCGTCAGGAAGGTGAAGAGTTTGATCTCATCAAAAAGCTTCGTCTGATGTTTCGTGTGTAACAATGAAAATATATTTTGTCACAGTGAAGACACATAAACTGTTGGAAACACTGCTGATGAAAAGACCTCTGATCTCTTCTGTTTGACATTATAATAAACTGTGTGTCTCTGCATGTATTCATGCTTGATTGGATAATTTCACATATTTCTATAAGTAAAGACATGTTCAGAAACTTTTCTTTCTTCAGTGCTCCAGTTTATTGCTGATTACAGCTCTCACTATCTTTGGACTTTGTGTGGCAGTTGTTTTATTGCCTGATCTTTGCTACATGCTCTTCCTTGTGAGATCTGCTCTGTCATTTTTTCATAAAAGTTATAAGAATCTTGTAAAGGGTCACAACACTTAAAACTAAATACTGTATCTGTTTTACCAGACTTATGTCAGATCATATGACACAATTTCAGTCTTTCTGTCCAGAGATAATCAGGTAATAATGCTGAATGTTTCTTTACTGAATCAATCAGATGTCGACTTTGTACACACTAAATATCACACTTTTAATCGCTATGATTAAAGGTGCACTGTGCAGTTTTAGGGAAGACATTTTATTTTAGATAAACAAGCTCTTTGTTTCTGTGACTGAATAAACAAACTGACCTTAAAGGACAACACAATTTCATACTGTTTTACTTTGTTTATATGTGGCGGACCCTGCCACCTTTCTAGCTTCAAACAGTGTTCTGGGGACCTTATTTTCCTCTGAGAACAGCTTGTTTATTCAGTTATGGATGAAATACATGTTTCTTAGTTTGGTAGTTTGTATTATTCCCTCATTAATATTGTGAATAGTACAATTCTTTGCATCTCGCATCTCTTCTCCAAAACTACATAGTGCCCTTTTAATTCTCTTCACAGAACAATTTAGGGACCTCTGAATGTTTCGATCTCAGCGTCTCTTTATTCTTCTCTCCTTTTACTGTCTCAGATGATCCAGATGTCTGTCTCCCAGCAAAAGAGTCAGTCAGCTCATTCAGAGCAAAGTTCACTCCTAGATCAACTTTGGAGGATTTTCTTTTACAAATGGGACAGTTTGTGTTTTTAGCTTGTTCCCAGAATTTTTCAGGCAGCTTGAACAGAAGCTGTGGTTGCAGCTCAGAGACACAGGATCTCTGAAAGTCTCTGAACACACATGGCAGCTCAGGAAACTTTCAACAAGAGCGTCTTTTTCAGCAATTTTTTCTTTTGTCACAAAATGTTCGTAAATCAAAGACTCACCAACTTTTGTTTCCCTTCAGTTTGACTCTTTCAGTCCCAGAAATGTGCATTGTTCAGTAGAGATCTCCCACAGTGTGCTGTCATCGTGGCTCCGTTCAACAATGTCAGAATTTCTTTCAACGTCACCAACCTCTTTTATTAGTTAATCATTACTGGTAGTAAATGCAGCCAGCTGATTTTATTACCAGCAGATATAACAGGATACTTCACAAGCTGCCCTTCAGCACCTGAAGACTTCCAAGTTCATTCTGGACTCAAACATGTTAAACCCTCTGTTTCTCTCTGTGTGATGATCTGACCAGTGTGAGAAATCTTAAGTTTCAAACATCGACAGGAAGGTGAAGAGTTTGAGCTCATCAAAAAGCTTCGTCTGATGTTTCGTGTGTAACAATGAAAATATATTTTGTCACAGTGAAGACACATAAACTGTTGGAAACACTGTTGATGAAAAGACCTCTGATCTCTTCTGTTTGACATTATAATAAACTGTGTCTCTGCATGTTTTCATGCTTGATTGGATAATTTCACATATTTTTATAAGTAAAGACATTTTCAGAAACTTTTCTTTCTTCAGTGCTCCAGTTTATTGCTGATTACAGCTCTCACTGTCTTTGGACTTTGTGTGGCAGCTGTTTTATTGCCTGATCTTTGCTACATGCTCTTCCTTGTGAGATCTGCTCTGTTATTTTTTCATAAAAGTTATAAGAATCTTGTAAAGGGTCACAACACTTAAAACTAAATACTGTATCTGTTTTACCAGACTTATGTCAGATCATATGACACAATTTCAGTCTTTCTTTTCAGAGATAATCAGGTAATAATGCTGAATGTTTCTTTACTGAATCAATCAGATGTCGACTTTGTACACACTAAATATCACACTTTTAATCACTATGATTAAAGGTGCACTGTGCAGTTTTAGGGAAGACATTTTATTTTAGATAAACAAGCTCTTTGTTTTTGTAACTGAATAGACAAACTGACCTTAAAGGACAACACAATTTCATACTATTTTACTTTGTTTATATTTGGCGGACCCTGCCACCTTTCTAGCTTCAAACAGTGTTCTGGGGACCTTATTTTCCTCTGAGAACAGCTTGTTTATTCACTTATGGATGAAATACATTTTTCTTAGTTTGGTAGTTTGTATTATTACCTCATTAATATTGTGAATATTACAATTCTTTGCATTTTGTCTCCAAAACTACTACTAATGTGTGTGTGTGTGAACAAAATGTCTTCTTTGTCTCCATCTTGGGGCGTTTACAGGAAGTAAAATGTGTCCATGCAGTCACATCCTGTATACATACTGTACATTCAATAATGTTGATGACATCATGCACATGTGAGCATGTTGTCCCTGAAAACTGCATTAAGTCTGTTACAACATGAATCAAATGTAACAGTGAAACCGTTTCTTAAACTATGTTGTCTTCTTGTAAATGTTGATCATTTCTACAGCCTTCATACACTGTGTTAGCATTATACAGTCCTGCTGACTGACTCAACTTGTTTAAAGAAGCAAATCTTTAGTGACAATCTGAATTCTCCTTCAGAGCAAATAATGTCAGACACCATCACTACATCTGTGTCTGTACAAGCCTCAGTACTCCCTCTCTTCAATGAGGCTGTCTGTAACAGAGCTAAGGATCAACACACTGTCACAACTTCACTTTACAAACTTTATCAACAACTGCAAAGTTTCTGCTGCTGTTTTTTTCTTTAAATAAATAGATTAAATAAATAACAGACCAGTGTGACAATCAATAAAACTCCATCAGTATTAAACAAGCTGCACAACTCTTCTCCAGTATGACATGTTTTATTCCTCACATGTTTTCAGCTGTTCAGCTTCATCAGGGTGGTATGAGGCTGATTCAGGTTTCTTTATATACAATCAGTTCATGAGTCATGTGACTTTATAAAAGAAATGTTAACTAAATGAGTTGGTCTGTCCATAAATGTTGATGTTGAAGAGTTTCACTGAGGAATTTGTTGTTTTGAAGATTAAAAAATGGAGATTGAACCTTTAATGAGTTCAGATCAAACACTGGATTCTTGTAATAGTTGTTGTATAATTTTCTTTTATGATTTGTGTCTATTGTAATTTGTAGTTTCACATGATCATTTGACAGATGTGTGTCAAGAAAATGGAAACAACCTCAGTGACACAATTTTGTATCAAAACTGTTTGTGATTTAAAGACACATCATGTGAAGCTGCATCCATCTGATTTACATTTTTTTAATATACAGTTGATTCAGGAATAAAATAACATGAAACTAAACTGTAGTGTTGGAATTTCCCCTGTATTGAGCATAAACTGGACATTTATCTTTCATGTTATTGATCATGTTTACACTACAACAGATGTCACATACAGCATGAAGAAGCTCTGTGAGGGTTAGAGACTTAAATAAAACTAAATTAAATTAAAACAAGTTTCCTCAGAAAAAAACCCAACAGATCCAAAAACTGAAATAAATTATGAAAAGATCCAAAAAAATCCAAAACTGAAACTGATGACATGATGCTGTTTGACTCAAAACAAGATAATAACAACACGGAAAATTAACAGCTGTGATCTGAAAAGAATCGTCTTCTCCAGTTTCAGCATTTTGACACATTTTCAGGTGGAAGAACTTACATCATAAATCTATTTGTTTTATAAACCAAAGGAAGCAGCATCAATGTATCAGAGTATTTACAAAACAACATAAAAAATATTTTGTTGTTGACATAAATGAAAAAGTAAACAGAATATCAACAGCAGGAGTTACCACCTTTGATGGCTAAATGAAATATAATTAAACACTTGATGACTCAAGCAGAAAGATGATTTATTGTTTTAGTGAGTTTTCATGAAAACAATAAAAGAATATAAAAAAAACACTCAAGAAGAGACACTTAAAAAAACATTTTTGTGGCTCTCAACAACAAATTATTTAAAAAAAAAAAACAGTGTAAAAACTGAAATTAAAACATGATCAAAACTAAAAGATCATCACAAGATCCAGAAATCTGACAAACAAAAACTGATGTCTGATGATGATAAAAGTTAAAGAAAAAACATATTTGGTTCAGTGGATACAGTTTATGTTATATTGTGATCTGATTAAAACAAAATGCTTCTGAGCAGGATATTCAGTTATAATCTAAAATAATCGATTTAAACCATGTTTATGAATGGATAATAAAACACTGTCTCATTTTTTAAATCTAATTCAAACGTGATGTACTCTTTTTTAACATGCTCTAGGTCGGCGTAAAATGGGGAGGGAGGTTTAAATGTTTTCAGTTTTGTTCATGAAAACCACTTTGGATCATTTATGTCAGACAACAGAAACATTCACATCAACATCAAATCAGATCTGTTTCAGACACAATAATAAGTGTGATGATGAGTTTAGAGTCTAATAAACCTCAAACAATCATGATAAAAAATATTTAAAGTTAAAAGTTGGAACAATGAATTCACATTCCTGAACATGACAGGAAATATCAGTCTGACAGATTTTGATATCAGCAGTTTTAGCATCACCAGCCTCTCCAATACTGAAATATGGGAAGAGTTTCTCAGTGAAAGTGTCTCTGTGAGTGTAGATGTGAGTCGTGTCTTCAGGGTCGTAGAAGGACACCTCCCCCCTGTCATAGTCCAGCTGGACGCTGATCCTCTGGAGACTCTTCTTCACTCTGACAGTCTTATTAAGACCATTAGTGTATTTTCCATCACCATGCAATAAACACCAGATTCCATATTTTGGTGAAGCAAATCTCTCTCCCTTCCTGTCAGCTGACTCTTTAACCAAACCTACATTCCAGTCAGGATGATCTCCCACCTCCACCTCCCAGCTGTGTTTCCCTGAGCTGAAGCCCTCAGAGCCATGAACATTGGCGTACTTAGTGTTTCTCTCTGGATTGTCAGGAAGCTGCTGCTTTGTGTCTCCACGTCTCACACTGGTCAGATCATCAGACAGATAGAGACTGCCACTTGCAGTGTTTGGGTCCAGAATGACAGGACTGAAGTGGACCTTGTCCTTCATCTTCTCCCAGACTCTGAAGGACAGGTTGCCCAGGTGTTTGGCCACATCTATCAGCGCTCCTGAGACCAGCTGTGGATCTGACAGTGAGCACTGGACTCTGGCTCTGGTCTGAGTGGCTTTATAACTGCTGAGGAATGGCACGTTGTGTTTCTGCAGCTCTTCTTCAACAGCACAGATACTGTCTGACAGAGAGGAGATCTGCTCCTCCATCATCTTCATCTCTCTGCTGATAGTCTTCCCCTTCTGCTCCTCTTCCTCCCTCAGAGCTGCCAGTCTGGACTCCTCTTCCTCTTTCAGGAACTGGTGCAGCTTGTTGAACTGTGCTCTGATCTGCCTCTCTGTGGACAACAGCTGCTTCTTGGAGTGTTGAATCACTTCATTGTATGTTTCCTCCACTTGTTTGTATTTGTTCCTCTTGTCCTGTAGAGACTTTAAGTCAGATTTCAGCTGCTCCTTCAGCTCACTGACTGCTTGTTCTACAGGAACCACCTTGTGAGTCTGGTGGAGAGAAAACTCACAGACAGGACACACAGCTCTCTGCTCGTCCTCACAGAACCAATAAGAGACTTCTGGGTGTTTATCACACACGACCTCCTCTTTCACCTCCACCTTCTTCTCTCCTTTTTCTGCCTCAGATGATCCAGATTTCTGTCTACCAGCAAAGGAGTCAGCCAGTTCCTTCAGAGCAAAGTTCACATCTGGATCATCATTCAACGGTTTCCTTTTACAAATGGGACAGTTTTTGTTTTCAGCTTGTTCCCAGAATTTTTGCAGGCAGCTTGAACAGAAGCTGTGGTTGCAGCTCAGAGACACAGGATCTCTGAAAGTCTCTGAACACACATGGCAGCTCAGGTAACTTTCAAAGAGAGCAGAATTTTTCTCAGCCATTTGTTACTGAAGTTGTTTTTCACTGCAGGACTCACCAAGTTACTGTCTCTTCTCTTGATTGCTTCAAATACTCCAATTGTTTGTATTTTCCAGCAGAGATCTGACGCCCTGTAATGGCGTCTCAGCTTTGTTCAACAACGGCAAAACTTACTTTCATTTTCTTTCACCTGTGTCACAGTTTAAATTATTACCATAATAAATGCTGTCATGTCACCAGCAGATGGAGCTGTCAGGATGTCATTTTGAATTGAACATTTTTCCTCTTGATTCAGAGAAATATAATTTCCTTGTATTGGCAGTGTTTTCTCACAACAAAATAAAGGTATCATCTAAAAAAAAAGATCTCTCATGTTTTCTTTCACTAAACAAAGTTAAAAGGTTTTAAATGTGTTCAAATCTACTAGAAACTGACAAGAGGTGATGCTGTTGATCAACAACTGCAAAGCTTCTGTTTGTGTTTCTTTTTAAGAACAAAATTTAATAGTGAACTCTCCTCCAATATGACACCCTGTAATGGTGTCTACTTTTCATTTCACTTCCCTTCATCACAGGGTGAAGTATTAACAGCAGGAAATGGTATCATGTCAGATGGTGGTGTCAGGATGTCTTTCCGATGTGATGATGTGAAGCACTGTTTTCAAATGTCTGTCTTTGATTGCAATTATTTTAATGTTCAGGTTGTTTTTGTTCAACTATTGCCACAGACACAAAACTAATTTTCCGAAAGGAAAAATCACATTGATAACTGCATTATTGGGTCTGCGTCCACCAGATATAGAACAATGATTATTAGTATTTGGGGAAACACTTAATATCACCTATTTCAGTTTCCACAGCTGCTCATCAGGCTGCACTGAACGTGATTTGACCACAAGATGGAGCTCCTTTCTCAGTAAAGACATGTTGCCATACAATGTGGTTTCAACAGGAAAGAGGACCTTTGAGAGTAAAATCACAACACTGTGACACCTGTGATTCTTCTTCACTCTGATAGTTTTTCATCACTTAAGTTTTTTAATCAGTTCTTGGCTGTAGTGCTTCTCAAGCCAGTATGTTTCCATTTGGTGCCAACATGCCCAAAGGTCAGATGTAGATGGAGCAGGTGGGTGTTCAGTTTGTCCTCTACACCTTCTGTTCAGTCCTCATCATGGGAAAATTGTTTAGGGACTTCCCTACCAGACAGATTGTGGGTCACAGAGAATAGTTGACACAATGTTTCCTCCATGTCAGCCTTTCTGTGTGTTTCTGCTTTCTGGCTGAAACACACTTAGGTTCACATAGTCCCATAGTTTCACCACAGTGCAGTTACATCTAAAGGCATGGTTAGAAATATACACGGAAAATAAAAAACATGTAAATAAAGCTGCAAAAATATTACTTCCTCACTCGTTTGTAAAGTGCAAGCCTTTACCTCAAAGAACCTTCATCCACTGAACCATACAATAGTGGAGTGAACTTGCACTGTCAACTGAGGTACTTACTGAAGAAGTTTAGGTGATTTATAGTGATTACCAGGTTATATTTGGGGTGCTTTGTCTTCTGTGGTTTGTAATTTTTTTATTGCACGTCACAGAAAAAGTTGTTTCCAGATCTGACATGTTAGAAGAGGAAATATAATAAAAAAACAGTTGACAGAGAGGTATTTCAATTTAATTTGGATGTAATCCATTTGAACATTAACAAATAATGTAAAATTAATATGAAGGTATTACAATATTAATGAGATAAATATTTTTTCATAACTGAATAAACAAGCTGTTTTTAGAGGAAAACAAGGTTGACAGAACACTGTTTGATGCTAGAAAGGTGGCAGGGTCCGCCAAATATAAACAAAGTAAAACAGTATGAAATTGAATTGTCCTTTAAGGTCAGTTTGTTTATTCTGTTTTATTCAGTCATGAAAATGAAGAGAGTTTGTTTATTTTGTGTGTCAAGGCATGAAAACATGAGTCAATAAAGAGCTCCTCTGATTAAAAGTTCATAAAACTACATAGTGCACCTTTAAGCAAAAATGGATCCTCCAGAATAAAATCCCTCCACGCAGTCGACCTTAAAAGAAGAAAATATCAGTCGACCTTAAAAATTAAAACCGAGGGGGCTCGGTCGAGTGACGTCGCCGCCGCTGATTGGCTGCGTGCTCGAGGTATGCGGGCATGCAAATGAGAGGGCGGGCCTGTGGTAACGAGTAGGTGACGTCAGTTCCCCCGTTCACAGAGAGCGAAACAAACATGGCGATAGACTCGAGTGGACGGGGGTTTACGCTAACTTTAGTCGTCTTTTCTTGTGTTTTTGTGGGCAGGCAGGCCGAAGCGGTGGCCTCGGAGTCAAGGGGCAACACTCGGATACTCGGCATGAGGCTGGAGAAGAGCGACAAGCCGGCCGAGACCACCGAGAGAGGGGTTATTCAGGTGACCGAGGGCAGCAACACCCTCCTCAGGTTCTACGGGCTCCACTTGTACGCGGACAGCTCCAAGCGCATCGGCTTCACGGAACTTTACTCCAGTGATAAAGAGGATGACGATTTTGGCGCAATCGTGGTCCCGTTCAATAGGACTTGTTCCGAGATCACGAGGGATATAGTGGTGTCGACGTCGCCCATGGAGGTGAGCAACCAAAACACCTCCGGGCTGCTTCAAGTCAAGATCAAGCAGCTCCGAAAGAGCGAGTTGGTGAAGGTGTTCGGCTTGTGCGTCCGCGTCAAGGATGACAGGGAGCCGGTGTGGTACATGCTGGACGACATGGACGGCAGACTGCGGGTGGTGGAGGTGGAGAAGTCCTTGCTGCCCATCTGGCTGCAGGCGATCATCATCGCCTTCCTGCTCGTGTTATCCGGCATGTTCAGCGGGCTCAACCTGGGGCTGATGGCGCTGGACCCGATGGAGCTCCGCATCGTGCAGAGCTGCGGCACCGAGAAGGAGAAGAAATACGCGCGGAAGATCGAGCCCATCCGCAGGAAGGGTAACTACCTGCTGTGCTCGCTGCTCCTCGGTAACGTCCTGGTAAACACCACCCTCACCACCCTCCTGGACGACCTCACCAAGTCCGGGGTCGGCGCTGTGATCGCTTCCACCATCGGCATCGTTATTTTCGGCGAGATCGTCCCGCAGGCGCTGTGCTCCCGGCACGGCCTGGCAGTAGGGGCGAACACCGTCCTAGCCACCAAGCTGTTCATGTTGTTAACTTTCCCTCTGTCGTGGCCCATCAGCAAGATCCTCGACTGCGTCCTGGGCCAGGAGATCGGCACCGTGTACAACCGGGAGAAGCTGGTGGAGATGCTGAAAGTCACCGAGCCGTACAACGACCTGGTGAAAGAGGAGCTTAACATGATCCAAGGCGCGCTGGAGCTCAGGAGCAAAACCGTGGAGGACGTCATGACCCCCATCTCCAACTGCTTCATGATCCACAGCGACGCCGTGCTGGACTTCAACACCATGTCCGAGATCATGGAGAGCGGATACACCAGGATACCTGTGTACGAGGACGAGCGGTCCAACATCGTGGACATCCTCTTCGTCAAGGACCTGGCCTTCGTGGACCCGGACGACTGCACCACCCTCAAGACCATCACCAAGTTCTACAACCACCCGGTCCACTTCGTCTTCCACGACACCAAGCTGGACTCCATGCTGGAGGAGTTCAAGAAAGGTTTGTGGGGAGCTGAAGGTGTTGACGCCTCTGATGATGATACAAGCCCTGATTAGTTGTGTGGTTGTCCAGCACAGGTAGCAGAGATGTGTGGCCCAGAGAGTCAGTCTGACATGTGTCTTACTAAGCTCACAGTGTGGGTTTTTTATGAGACTGTCAGAGGTTTTGTCTGAACTCGATGCTCATTTTTGAGGCTTTAGTTTGTCGTGGTGTGTGTGTGTTACATACCACTGCTCCTATTTCCCTGATATAGTGAGCAGTCAGGCTGTGTTTAAACAAGGAGGTTGCAGTTGGGCTTGACCTTTGACCCCTTTGTGTAGCAGGCCAAGCAGTAAAATGCATTTCCATCTTGTGATGTCTGAAGTTATCTTGCCTGCAACATGGTATAGAAAAAACCCTACAGTGTTTACTATTGTTATCCAGAGTGTCAGGGTGAAGTTGACCGTGTCGCAGTGAAACTGACATTACACGACTCCTACTCATTGTGAGATATTTGATATCTAAGATGTGTTAGTTTTAGGTTTGAAGCTGTTGTTAGGCAGGAAGTCTTTCCAAAGGTCAGCCTGTCGACATCCTTGGCAGGTGTTGGCACAGAGAAGGTACGTTTGTTTCTTAAAGTCTAAAGTCACTTAACACTTAACAAGGTAAGGAAATACAGTCCAAATGACTCTGCTGTGGGGCCGGTCAGTTCATCGACATGCTGTCGAAATTGCATTATGGTTAAGTGCAATCTCCAAATCACTAAGAACTTTTTGATGAAGATAAAATTTGAGATTTTTCTCCAGATGTAAGAAAACACGTTTGTTTGACACAAACCCCAACAAATGTCACACCATCACGATTTTATTAGGTTCTTTAGTGGACATTTTAGTCATTCCCTCTAATCATGAATCATATTACAAGATCTGTCAATATAACCGCATCATGCAGCCCTACTCTGCTGATAATGGTGACGAGGCTTTTTCAGGAATCAAATGTAACCGTCAGATTCGTGATTGGTGATATCAAAAACACTTCTCAGTTTTGCTTCTCTCTTTCTGCATTTCCTCTTACAGCACATGCACACACACACGCACGCACACACACACACACACACACACACACACACACACACACACACACACACACACACACGTGTGCGCATAGCCAGACACAAATACGCACAAATGTGCTCACTCCCTCTCTCAGGAGGACGCACACACACTGACGCCATCCCCTGCAGGGATGTATTTTTCCTTTCTCAGGCATCTCGTCTCAAGGTCACAGACAGTAGACGCACACACACTTGCTGTGTCTCTATCTCAGCACGGTGAGGAATGACTGATTGTCTTTCTGTCCATAAGTATTAGACTGTAAGACGTTAAAACTTCACTGAACTTGGTTTGCACTATCAGCACCATGTTTGAGCCAGTATGATTTTGTCTCCCTAAATGCACCCCAACAGAACAACAGTCTCTTAATTCACTTCTGTCACCGTTACTGTAAACGTATCTGTGATCAGCTGCTGTAGATTGACTTTTGAGTTACTGTAGTGGTGGTGCACGGCACGTTGTGACATTTTTGGCCAGGAAACTGCTCTGCGGCTTGTCTTCGTAGGCTTGGCTGGCTTGGTGGGAGGGTTTGGCAACAAGCTGTAGTGCCCACACACACAGAGAGTTGAAACCAGTCCACATGGCTCAGAGCTTGGCAGAGAAATTTACTGTAAGTGGTTATGACACACATACCCCTTTCACACTGGACAAAGAAACCCACTAACATTTGGCTTTTGTTGTCAGTGGGAAAGGCAACAATCGGCATGATTCCCGGGTCATATGACTCTGCAGTAGTCACAGTCGCTCCAGCTCCTATCAGCTGTGATAGAAACATGACACCTGGGTGGACACACAAATTTTCACCGTTTTTCCAGTGCAATGCTGTGACGCACGTTGGCATTTGAATTTTTTTCAAGCCTTCCTTGTTCAAGCAGCGCTCAAACATCGCTCAGTCTGCGTTGAGTTCAAAAGAGAGACTGAAGTAAAACAGCAAATTCATGGCTATTTTTTTTAACCAGGTTTACCTGTGTTTTATAAAACCTCCATATCCTGTTAATGTCAGTATAAAAATGGTATTGGTTGCTGTGTATTGTGTGGAGTTTGAGTGTTATTGTGATAAAGAAAGCCCTCAGTGTCTCTCATTAAACAACAATTTCAGAGTTAAGTAGAGATTACTTAAGCTAACTGCCGGTTCTGCTATTTAACCAGATTAAGATGTCAGTGGAAAGGATATTGCTCATGTGATTACTTTAATTTGAGTTTGATCAAATTCCACTAAATTAAGAGACAAACACTCGAGGGTTGCTGCAGCATTTTACAAAGCTTTGGGCAACTGCTTCATGTCGTACGGCCTCCCTTCAAGATGAACTGTCTTACAAATCTAGTCTTGAACAGTCTGAAACCTCATATTTTGTCACATAGATCAACGAAGAGACAAGAAAAATTGAGCTCGAGGCTGAATATGGTGGGACAAGTCTGATGATGTGACATCATGTGTTGGGGGCATCTTCTGCCATCAAACACCGCTCAGTCACAGCTCAGTCCTGACGTGACGTCGTCAGCTCATCCCACCAGAACACTATAACAGATTTGGGAGTTTAATGTTGAAGGTGTGAATAACCTCACCTTCCCTGGTAATCCTGTGGATTAGCGCGATACCCTTCTTTACTGTGCTTAGTCAAAGTCAGTCTGCAGCCGCACCAAATCGGCTGAAACTTTGCATCAGTGCAACAGCACGATTGGCTGACATGTCTGTTCAGTTTGGCTGTTATAAAGTAGATGATCGGCTTTTTGGGGACGAAGGGGCCGGATATGTGTCATATAACCAACATCTCTGGCGTTGTGGACTCTCTTATTCGAAATGCTTTTAGTGGTTTGTCGCGCTAAAATCAAGCAGATAATTTCAGTCGGATCAGTGCAGTCCATCTAGTCAGCATCTTGACTTGAAGTCAGTTTATGAAATCTGTTACAATAGTTTTTGTGAAAACAATCATGTCAAGTGGCTTTTACTCCAAAGAAATCTGATACCTTCAAAGTAAAATGTTCAAATCTGCAGGTCAGTACTCCAGGAGGCTGACCAAGCTGTGAACAACGTGGCTTTTCCTCCTAAAGCAGCATATGGTCTTTTAAGAATGAGTGTACCGTAGATTTCTCCGTATCAGAAGAATGGGTCGAGAATCTTTTAAATGTACTCAACTGTAATGAGTGGAGATGAAGAAGAGGGGAAAGATCCATAAGCTGTACTTTAGTTCTCGCTCCTGGAAACAGCGGAAACGAATCTCTCTAAGTTTGAGTGGCACTTCATTTATAGATGAGACTGCGCAATGTATTTAGTAAAGAATTACAGGGTTGATATGCAGCTGTGGAGGGTCTTTGAAGTCTCTCTTAGCTGGATGCATGTGAAAGCAGATCTTATCTATTTCTTGCTATTTGTCTTTACATCATCATCGAGCATCCTTTAACTTGAGAAATCATGATCATTTAGTTTTTTTTAAATTAAACTGGCATGATCAGCAACAGTGTCTGTTACCAAACAGGCAAAGACAAGAACATCCACAGGAAATAAAATGTAAAGATACAATAATCGCTTCCTGACACTGATTGATTGACAGATAATCTTCCAAGTAGTGCAAAAAAGATGGTAATGAGTACTTGATTCCAAAAGATTGTCAAACACTTTCTTTTGAGCATGTCAGCCTCCAGCTTGATTGGCCTGCTGGGCCTCCTCGCTGACCTGACTCCCCGCTCACATCTCAAGTTCCTCTCACTTGCCGCTTGGCATCGGTTACCATGGTGATGGCATCCAACAGAGTTGGTGTGTGTACCCACGGGTTTCTATAATCAAATCCTCTCCGTCAGCCAAAGATTTGAGCTCAAGTTCCCTTCAGAATTGATAGCAATGGAAGTTATCGATACTGTTTACTCTGACATTCTCCTTCACAGTGTGCACCAGCCTGTTCAGTCAACAAGATGTGACCTTTCAGATGGTCTATGAGGTGACCTTATTAGATGAGTTAAATTTTTAATGACAGGCTGACTGTCATTGCAGGAAATAGAATCAGCAGACATCAAAGAAAAGGAGAAAATATGTAAGTAAGGAAAGTTTATTTATATAAGAGGGTGTGGATTATGGATAATAATAACAGTTCAAGATGTAAAACAAACTGAGATTTACTCAAATGACTTCTGGTTCATCTTTTAATTTAAAGTGATTATAAAATGTTGACAGTGCCAATGTTTGCCTCTCATCTAGGTTTAAGTTCATGCAGACTGGACTTCAGGCATCATTTAGAAAACACACAAACACAAGTGAACCATGAATTCACTGGAGGCACATTACACTCTGTCAACAGACTGTCACATGTTGTACCCTCAAGTAGTGTGTTACATTAGCCTACATTATGGCATCAGGGAGTCTGCCTCCCTGAAAGAATAAAAGGAAAGGATCAAGACAAAAACATGCACGACAGTCTTTATTTGTGCTTTTATGTCTTAGTTTTTTCTTATTGATAGTTATAATTAAGAAGGTGCAGCTTAAACACTGTCCTTTTGAAAACATCCTTTTCAATTTTATTCCTCAGTGCAACTATTTTGGCCATTTTGTCAAAAACTTGCGAAATAACATTGAGCTGAACATAAAATTAAATGACTAGCTGATTTCCAAGAATTATTGGCAACTATTGTGATAATTGACATAGCAGTCATTTAAAATTCACAGATTCTGGCTTGTGAAATGTTAATATTTGGTGGTTTTCTTGGTCTTCTATGATATGAACCACATGCCTCTGGTTTTTGGATGCTTTTTTTTCCTTTTGACAAAACAATACATTTGAATCTGGCTGGTGGGGCTTTGAGAGACTGTGATGGGCTTACAGGTACTGCGCATGTGCAGCTCTCAACAGAGATGAGATAGAAGTGAGATGTCTCACTCCAAGCAACTTGGTGAGAAATTCAGTCTAAATCAGAATGGTAATGATTAAGACTTTTTAAAACCGGTTCAACGTCTTCTGGATGTAGTCTGATGAGATATACGATCAGCTGCTTTCCACTGTTGCCTGGTCATGTAACCATAAGATACATTCCCTCGGCCCCTGGGCTATTTGGTTTATGCCACTATGAGATTTGAAACACTTACTTTTTTTCTTGTAACGGCAAAATAATATTTAAGTGACAAGACTTGAATGTCTTGTTTTGAAATGCAATATCAAAGGCAATATCTGCACTACTAATATAATTTGTGAAGCTACAAGAGATTGGATGTGAGTCAGGAGGCAAGGTTTAGGACTTAAAGGTTAAGACCAACATTCCAGTTGAACCTCAAACACTTTGAGCCTCTCAGGAAATTAACCAGCTTGTGTTTTGTTTGTGGTTGTCAGCACCGTCTGCATTGTCTGCTGTTTATCAGTGTTGTGGCACTTATCTGACCACCCCACCCAGTCTTTAAGACCCGATTATGTGTGCTACGTTTTAATGACCGTTTTTCTGAGAGGTAGCAGTATATCTTTAAACAAAACTTCTCAACAGGTTTCAGTGAAATTTAGCAAGCCAACAAGTGATTCGACTTTTTGGTTCAGTTCGAGGAATTCACAACAACCCTTTCAGACACAGTGAGATGATAACTGTAGGAACATTGATTAAACAGAAAGTGAACTAACAACAATGTGGACAGTCAAGAAGTTGTCATTTGTCATGGGAAAAATGTCAACCATTCTTCTTAAATGCAAAGACTTGCTGCTTTTCTCTCATGATTGAAAATGGAAAATTTTGGATTTTGGAACGTCTGTGAGACAGAACAAGCAGGTTTAACCACAGCACCTCGGGCTCTGGAAACCTGTTTTTTCAGTGTTTTCTGGAATTATGTAGACCGGATAATTAATAAATGAACTGAATAAATAATTGAGAGATTAATTAAAAATGAAAGTTTAGTGTGAACAATCCAACTCAGACTGAGATGCCGTTGAAATTGCTGGAAAAAAGCTTGTTATTTAGGGGAATTAAATGAGTACATTTTTTGTAAAAGCTATCGAAAATCTTTGAATATTTTTGCTGTTTTCTTTTAGAGATGTCCCAACCAAGTTTTATTATGGCCCAGATCTCAGTTCTTTAATATTGTGTGTCTGTTTAATACAGAGTCCAATCAAGTTACATTAAACTAAACGTTAGTGTTGTGATAGCTACAATATCACTCAGTCCACTCGTGAGTGTACACTGGTGTTACAGAGTGGAGCTTCCTCCTTCGCAAACACTCTTTGGCTGAGCACAGGCACTTGCAGTAAGCACTTTAGCTGTACTTCAGCCAAGTGTAGTTTGGCCCCTCATCAACTTTCTCACAGATTTAACTGTTATTAGTGACAGCTGATTTGACCCACTGCTAGCAATGTTTGTCATTTTAGCAGGTGACCTTGACTGTCAGCGGTAGCTAAAAATGTCAAGCTGCTACCCGAATGTTTTGTACACAGCGCTTCGCTTATTAGAAAGAAAGAGGAGTTTAGTTAATACATGTACTTTGCCCACCATTGTGTCAGAACTCATATGCAGTGAAATGTTGTACTGTAGAGCAGAAAGAAGAGCAGCTTTGACTACAGTTAGGAAACAACCTGGTTTCTTTCTTTATTTAAGCAATTCTTAACTAGTCACTTTGTCATGTGTCCTCACAGGCTGGCCTCAGTAACCTTTGTACCCAGAGACACACACACACACACACACACACACACACAAACACGTACTTGTACTTCTATACATCATAACCGACCCCTCCCCCCTTTCCTTTACCTTAAAGGTGCAATATATGGTGCTATATAACCCTCAGGGACCAGGGGAGTGTAAGTGTTTACAATGCTAGTGCAGGAACTTTGGACCGGGATGGGCCAGGGCTAGCTGGTTAGGATCCTAACCTAAGTAGATACCTTTGCAACACAATTCATAGACATCATAATGTCTTTAATGACTGTTTTTATTTTTAGAAAATGTTTTCAATTAAACTTCTTACATATTGCCCGTTAAATTATCACAACTAAATGCTTAACCCCATCCCAAACCCTAACCTCAACCTGAACCTAATTTTAACCAATATAGGGTTGATGTATGTATGTATCCCCACTTTGCCACGGCCTTGTTAATTGTCAGCCCTTCAATAGAGACATAGGAAGATGTAGGATTATACGGGGTTGAATGAAGAAAACCAAGTGCAAACCTTCAAACTGCACTTTGAAGGTAAACTCTGTGGTTAAAAACTTGCAGTCCTCACTATGTATTAAGTACAAACACACACACATTTACACACACCTCTACACTAATGCTTGTGACACACACACACATACATGGATTTGCACAGTTGTATTTTGACATTTACTGCATTCCTTACGCAGACCCTTGCCTGAACTCTAACCTAAACCTAATCTCAGTTTTAATCTCAACCTTTAACCCAAATCCTAACAGTGAACCTGACCCCTGAGAAGCTGAGGACCACCAATATTTATTTTGGCTGCCTCCCTTTTTTTTAAGTATTGAAGAACATAGTTTTACAATCTTGAGTATTAGATTACCCAATCTCAGTCCGATAAGGCGGTTGTTACAGGGCAGACCTGAATCTCCACTCCTCCTTTTGTGTAATGGGTGTGTCTCTCTTTCCCTCTTTCTCACTTCCATCTTTACCTCCAGATATCCTGTTTCTTCTGTTCCTCATTCTTCCTTTTTTGTTTTGACTATCTAGAACAGAGCAATTTCAGTAACTCTGCGATAAAATACTGACAGTCTTTACTTTTACATTAGAGCTGGAGGTGTGCCAGTAAAGTGAAAACATGGGAGGCACCTTGCTTTGTTTTGTTAATTGTTAAAGGTTCAGGAGTTCAGAGAGCTCTTCTGAACTATTATCCACTCCCCATATTTGCTCATTGGTTCTGTATGGGCCTCATTACAGAAGTTAAAGTTTCAAAGAGGGTCATTATAACTGATATTCATAATTTTTGTAATATTATATTTTCAGAAATGGGTGTCTTGCTGTGAAAATCTCATACCATGGCTGTGTCTTACCTACGTAGAGCCTACACCATGCATTCGGCATTCAGTTCAAGTATAAACTGGCCTTTTGAATGTACAGGACACTGCCTGTGTCCTTGAAGACAGCTGTCTCACTTAGCTTTGATGAGTCAGAGGCATTCATTGTGTTGTTGGAAGAGAGGATACATATTATTAAAGATTATTAAAACATGATCTGGGAAATTTAAGGCTTACATCGATGGTAGCCTCTCCAGCAGGCTAATATTGATGTTAGTGTCTCCAGCAGGTATACATCAGTGTTTGCTTCTCAAATGATTACAGCCTTTCAGTCATTACATTTTGTTTTACTTGTTGTTCCCCATCTTCATTGTCATTGTCATACAGACCTAACAACATCACTTTGGCAGTAATTTTGAATTTAGGACAGAGTCCATGATTCCTGTCTTCAGAAGGTCGTTTTCCAAAATGTTGTCAGGAAATATGTTTCTGTAATACCAAAAATAAATGTCATCCTATTATTATCAAGCTCAAATAGGATTTCAGACTTCTGCCATTTCTAAAATAAAGACACTGGCCTCCTGATACAACCCTGCTGATCTGATCTGACGTTTTCAATGTGAGAATCATGACACAAGTTACATTGTTTTCAGTTTTATAATAATGTAAATAATAAAACTTTGACTTTAGGGTGAGGGTTAGCATTTCAAACAACAAGAGCTGAAGTGTGTTGGACACAAACAGAGATGGAGAAGTGTAGAGGTGGGTGTGGTATCTTTTTTTTGTTGTGCCTCTGTTTGTCTTTTAAACATTAGCTTTAGGTCAGATTGGCATCAGTAAAGTCTTGCATCCTCAAAAAAGTCTATCAATCTAAAATGGCTAAAGAGGTGTTGATTTTGAACTAAAATGAACTTAAAGAAAGATAAATAAGATTTTGTGTCTTCATGTAGGGGTCACTAGTGATTTGTTCTGTCCCTGTCAAACAAGTTAGCAGCAGTAATGCCTGAAAGGTTAGCAGAACTAGCTGCTACTTACCTGCCAACGCACCTGCCAGCCAGCTCTCAAAAGCATCCTCTGCCATTTTCTTATGAGTGTCAATGAATATTTGACTTTCTATTTTAAAGAGACAACCCCTCAGGTGTCACACAGCGTTAACACGCTCCCGTCAGCTGACTTCTCTGTCTGTAGTGCTCTGATTTTATTCACGGGAGATAAAAACTGGAGGATTGATTAGGTTTTATTTTCTCACTTGCGTATGACAAAACTGGAAACACTTGTCTTAAAAATATGCTAAATCTTTCTGTGTCAGCTAAACAGACTGATCATTTTTTTCATCTCTTAAAATTATTCAGTGCCAGCTAAGAAAATACTGTGTATTCTCACATTGTTACTATTTTTAGGCTACAAAGAATATTTGTCTTTCTACAAGAAGTGTATTTTTATCATAGCATATTCTTTGTAACTTTTACATGGTTCTGATTAAAAATTCCTAAAATGTTTAAGGCAATTATAAAACAATAAATAGAGTGATAATGAATCCTAATGAATCTTATTCACCAGATGGAGTTTTTTGTTGGGACTTCTTGAGCATGCTGGCTTAAAAAAATGTGCAACTTTAAGATGATAATCATGGCTATATTACACCGCAATGATCATTACGTGCAGCCTTAGATGTATCAGTGCTTTGTGGAACTGGCGCAGACACCAGATGTGGGTGTAGCTGGACTACACGATCCTTCATCAACACTCAGTACGAACAGCAGCTGGTAATCAGTAGCAGCCAATTGTCTCTCTGATTCTCTCTACATTCTTATCAGCCGCCTGCTGCTTCTCTCTCTGTCTCTTCCTGTGTCACTGTTGTAAACTTGAAGTGCTGACCGTGCAGTTGCAGCCCTCTCTACTTCAACTTAGTGTGTGTGTGTGTGTTTTGTGTGTGTCACTTCAACACTTCCAGACTGTGCGCCATAATGATATCAGTCAGCATGAAGAAAGAGCAGCTCAGCAGAAATGACTGGATGTCCCAAACACAACACACACAGCTTCGTGTCTTTGTTTGAGCTGAGGTTTTGCTACACATCACATTACATAACACTGAACCTATTATGTACTTAGTAGTAGGATTCCTCTCATTCTAAAAACTATTTTGGATGAACAGATTGGGCTGGAGGTGTTTTAGTTTGAGATTGAATGGGCATATTATCATTATGGTAGTTAGTATTATTTAAAGTTTTGGACCTGATTGAAGTAATGTGCCACGTTGGGCTAGTAAATCTAGCAACTCTCTTGCCTTAAGTGGTCAAAAAGAAATAAACACTGTTTTCTCCGGAGCTGTAGCTAAGGAGTGAGCCATCTCGCTTGCTTCTCTGTTGAGAGTTGCACATGCCCAGTTCCAATCTGGCACTCACGATAATATGTGAATGAGCTGAAGTGCAATGAAAATTTAAATTATCCTAGAAACTAGTAACATTTTGGATATGAAATGATGTTGTTACCTTGCATGTATGACACACGGTTTCCTTGTTCTCATGTATTTACTTGAATAAAGATTAAGGCTGCGGTCACACATCTGTGAATGCAGACGAATGAAAATTGCCTGCCGGTGCTGTATGTGCGCAGTGCAGGATGTGAGACACACAAAACTCAGTGTGCTGGTTTGTTGTCTTGTAGTTCCCCAATGTTGAAATCCAGGCGAAGCAGAGATGCGGATTTGCTTAGCAACCAGACACTAATATTTTGTTGCCCCTTTGCAGACACAGAATGGGAGTGAACGAGAGGCGAATGTTAATTTTGTGTATGTGTGACTGCAGCCTAAACATGACAATTAGCTTTATTATTTACTACGAACTTGTCCAGGCGTGCAAGAGAAAAAATCATTAATGTTAAACCCTGTTGGTATCGACTTTTTTGAACTGAATATCTGGTTTGTTATCTTTTTCGAATATCGTTTTTGGACTGTGGGTCAGAAAAACGCCACTCCAAGAAGTCACCTGGGCCCGGGGAAACTTTGATGGACCTGTTTCAGAATTGTCTGACATTTGATAGACTAAACAATGATTCAATTGAGAAAATAATCAAGAGGTTGTCAGTACTAAAAGTAATCTTAAGAATATTTTGCTGATTTCAGCAATCTAGATGACGCAACAGCTGTAATCATTTACACACCTAAACATGTAAACAAAGACCCAGGTTTGAAAAACACTGGAATTCCACTTAAACATGGCACCATCTCTGCTGTAGCCAAAAGTGGTGAGCGTCTCGTCATGAGATGCATTGAAGTAGTTTTGTTTCTAAAACAATCAGCAATCTAACTAATCTACAAAACAAAAATATAACCATTTCAGTAGTTACTTTACAGCCCTACTGTCCCTTAAGATCAGAGTAGATCTGTCTGCACAGGGCCCCAGTGTAAGCTGGAAAAACAGGTTAGAAGAGCTTGACCTGTCCAGCGCAACAAGCCTGTGTGTGTATGTGTGTGTGTGTGTGTGAGAGTGAGAGAGTGTGTACTGTATTTACAGAAGTGTGTGTTTTTGTATCTGCATGCGTATTTGCAGCCACGCATTTTTGTTTCATTCCCTCACAGCGTGCATGTTTTGCAGTCGGTAGCAGTGGTCAGTGCCGCTGATATGTGGCCGGCCGGTTGTGTTTTGTGCGTGGGCGGTATGCGTGTGGCATTCCTTTCCCATACAGACACATCGCTCTCCCCCTTGTCCTTTTGTAGCCGGTGTTTCATGTCAACAAACAGGCCAGTTCGCAGGGTGGTGACGGAAGAGCCAGAGGGCAGAGAAACAGACTGGAAGGTCACCTGCCCTGCCGGGAATATCTGTGCGCGCAAAAGATATTCAGTGATGACCGGATTCAGTTCAATTAAGGATGAAGTGAAACCGAGAAAAGCAAAACAAATCTTCACACAATAAAGGATGCTAAAACTGCTCATCACTCAGAAAACTGAACCCTCACATGTTGAGGCTTATGTGTGGAAAGGTGTTCATTTTTCTTGCTAATATTGTGTAATGTTCAGTCAAAAAAACAAGAAGCTGCAGCCTGTCGCTCAGCACAGTTTAGCGTTTGTGACAAAGGTCAATTTGTTTCTCAGTTCCTGTTTTGGTGAATTGTTCTTCTCCCTCTGCTCTCACATAGTCTGCTGTGTCTTCGCTTTGGAGAAAATCTTCTCTTTTTTTTTTAGCACAGTATGCCTGCGACAATCATAAAATCCTTAATAACAGATCATGTAAAAGGTAATAGAAGCTGCCAGTTATAATGATCATGACAATAAAGTAGACGGATGAATTTAGAATCCAGCAAACATTTCCTAGTCCGAGCCCCTCAATTGTGATTTGTGACATATTTGCCTTATACGATGGTAAACTGAATATCTTTGGGTTTGGACTGTTGGTCAGATGAAAACAAGCTGCTCCACGACGTCACCCCTGAAGGACATTGATCACAGTTATCTGCCAAATTACAGATGAAATGATCAATCAGTTATTAGTGAGATTAACTAATAATGAAAATAATCCTTAATCACAGTCGAAGATATATTGATAGGTGGATTTGATACATTTAGGTCTTGCACACACATACGAGGATATTTCTTAAAACAAAGCCTTTTCTATTCCTTTTTGGCCTTCCGTATACACGTAAATGGCATTTTAGGTCAGGAAATATGTATCAAATTACTGTAAGTAAATGAATAATTTGCTACTACTGTTAATGTTTTTAAGTCACTTAAGTTAACTTTTAAGAAATGATCTGATTCCATCAACTTTGGCATATGTGACTCAGCAGATTGATCATCGTACAGTAATCCCATTGATGGCAGTTCGATCCCTGGCTCCTTCTGTCCAGATAGCCACGTGTCCTCGAGCCATACACTATACTCCAGTTACTCCAGATGGTTAAGTCAACTCCTTGCATTTATTTTGTGGATATGCGTGTGGAAGCTCAATGAAAGGCACATTGCAAAACACTAAACTGAGTCCATTGCAGCTTCTGTCTTCATGTTGACTTTCAGATTCACCTCAAGTAAAATTCCAAGCCAATTTAAGCTGGAAAACACACGTTGAGAGGAGTTAATAAAGGATTATTACACTGAAGCCGGTTGAATATGAAAAAGTGAGTCCTGAGTGATTTCAGAGCTGACCAGTCTCAACATTTTACAAAGTTAAGGGGCACCGATAGCACTCGCTGTCACCTCAGTTTACAGCCTGTAGAGAGGATGAGCGTCGGAGGGATGGATTTTTTATTTTAGCCAGAAAACACCCTCCTGTCATGTCATATTCTCATTCTGATAAGTGACAGCTGTTTGTATTTCTGTGCCAGCCTGAGGTGAGCGTGCTGCACTGACAAACACACATCTCACCAGAAAATCAGCAGCTGCAGACACACAGGAGCTCGGTGACTTTGTGGGTTTTTTTAATTGTAGACTCAGCTGACACAGGTCAGACACTGAATGCATGAAGCAGTCTGTGCTTGGCTGAACTTCCCTGTACACTCTGTGTGTGTGTGTGTGTGTGTGTGTGTGTGTGTGTGTGTGTGTGTGTGTGTGTGTGTGTGTGTGTGTGTGTGTGTGTGTGTGTGTGTGTGTGCGTGCTCTGGAGGAGTCAATAGACGCTCAAGTGACTCTCCAGTAACTGGGGGTAAGTATGTCCCCCGGGGTCCTACTTCCTCTGAAATATTGACTCAGCACCACAGGGATAGGTCTCACACACACACACACACACAGAGTGCCTTTTCCATTACATGATGTCTCTATTTTCGTTGCTACAGTGATATCGTGTGGAATGAACAACGATCAGCTAATGAATGTACTCTGAGGCTTTCTTACCGTGGGACACTGTTGACTAATGCTCTCCATCCTGACCAAATCACACCTTATGCCTTGGTCACATTACATGACGTTCAGAGTCACCAGATTGCTGTAGTGTTCACAGGCTTTCTGTCTTGTAATCAGACAACCTCAAAGTCGTCGTGGTTGGCAAACTACATGACTGATCAATGGCAAGGAGTCAACCATTAAAAGATCTTACAAGAAGTGATCCAGGAGATGAAAAGGCATCGGTGTTCCTTGCAAAGCACAACTATATTTTCCTCCATTTCTACAGAAGTCCAAGAAGTGCTTGCCATGATGCATTTGTTGTCATGTTTCATGTGGTTTCTGGCCAGGGCAAAATATTTATATTTTATTGTTATGGTGATATCAGACTTTATATCTTCTTAGATTTAGGATATCTTTATATATTGCTATGGCATAAGTGTTGTCCGTTCCGGGTTTAAAGGCTGCTTTACAGTAAAATGATAGTCACCAGTATTGATATCGAGGTATTTGGTCAAAAACATGACAATATTTGGTTTTGTTTCCTAGTCCTTGCATGCAAGTATTTTTTGTGTTGATTTCAAAATATTAAAATTAGTAAAATTATTAGTCCCCACCCCTCCGGCTTGTTTCTGCTCTCATCGCCTGTAGCTTGTTGCATTTCTCCCCAACCCGAGGTCTGATTTGCGAGTGCCGATTTGTCTGATCTGGGGGCTTTTTGTGGTGATCTCCAAAAAAATTGAAAATCAGGGTGTCAGGGCTGCAATCCAGTTATGTGAACTCAGCTTCAAAAAGGTCCCATGACACAAATCGACACACATCAGTGCTCCTAAAAATCACCAGTTTCATCACATTTAGTCTACTGACCTCGACTACTGCTTCAGTCAACTTCAGTCTGTGCATCTGTCTGGTCTGGAAGTTCAAGAAGCTGGAGTATTTACTGCAGTGTTCAAGACACATGTAGAGCAGCATGGCCATCCAGGTGCTACTGTTTTCCCCAAGTCCTTTTAAATTGGGTAACTGCCATTGCTGAGTCCAACCTGATACTTGTCTTTGCCTAATGCGATAGAGATCCCAATGAAGGCTATACTGTAATAATAACTAAATCCGTATCAGCAGATGATATGCATCTAACACATAATATATGATAAATAAATAACAGCTGTAGTACTGATTGTGCTCAGTATGTTTAAGGAACAACTTAATCCAGATACTGAAAGTTCTGTTTCAAAACTGATCATCTTAAATTATTCACATGAAGTTTAACTGGGAGAATATGACTCCTTAAATTGGTAGTGAGGCATACAAACACCTGATAGCTGCCTGTCATCTGATTGCTTAGAGAGTTAGCGTTAATTAGCAACAGCTGATGTGACCACAGTTTGTAACCAGTGAAAGTGACGGTTAGCAGCGGCTAAAAATATTCACTGTTCTTTGCTAATAAGATAGAAAGAGGAGAGATAACAGATTATTTGGCTTTCAGAGGGAAATTGTTCACTATGCCAATCTGGTTGTGACTTGCACAGTTGCGACCAAATAACCTTTCGCCATTCCCACTATCTGATTTTTCCAGGCATAATGCAATGCGGTCGTACAGGAGAGCAGCTTTGCAACACTAGCATGCTTAAGTGGACGAAACGCACACAGAAGAAGGATCTGCACTTGATCTGGTAATACAGATCAAATCCAAATCCGAAACAGATCTCCAGGACTGACTCTAGACATCTTTAGTGACATTACACTGTGCTAAATGAATTTAGAGTGATCAGCAGAGGCTCTTTTCACCAATTTGTTTCGACAGCGTGGTGTCAGTACGTTTTTAAAACAAGTCCTCGCTCAATTGGTGGATTGAGTATGTATTTCTTAAGTCTTGAATTTTTTAGTATTTCTTAAAAATGTGTCAATGTGGCAATTGTGAAATGTCACAGGGATTCATGGGTCCTTGAGCAAGAAACTGAACCCCATGTTTCACCATACGCAGCATTTAAATGTAGGCTAGTCAGTTTGCGATGTTGGGCTTGAGCAATCTCCTTATCTGTGATATCATTTCCTGGCATAATATAAACAAAATGGCTCCTTGAATGGTGTTTACGCCATCTTGACACTTCAGGAAGTTGACTTGACTGAAATGATCCCCCAAATTAATCATAATATTCAGAACTCAGAATTCATTAGTTAAAAAATGTTGCTGCTCACAGCTTCTCTACCTCAAATCTGGTTTGCTTCTTTTCTTGAAAATGTCACACCATTTTGTGAGACAAAATCAACAGCTTGAAAACATTTAGTTTGTTCTGGGAACTTGTGATCTGGGATACATAAACCTGAAATTATTCCATCAGTCTTCATGTTGTCATACAAACTGTTTTGACCGTCTGTAGCTTGTAACTCAGCCAACGATGACTGTCCAGCGTCCAGACTAAATATACAGTACATCACCCGCCCACCCCGGCATCTTGTGTCGTGACATCACAGACCCCCCCGCAGTAAAGCTGGCCTTGCAGGAAATGGATTCCTCAAAGTCCCGCTGCTCTATTCACGTAGTAAAACCAAGCAAGGTCAAAGCTGAGAATGTGGAGTGTGTTGATGTCGTCGTGCCAGCAGCGCCCACTTTGCCAGGACATGCAGGCAGACATCAAGGACACACAGACAAAGAGAAAAACACTTCCAGTCTTCTTTTAATTGCTGGTCATATGAGCTCTTTGTAAATCCCATTGATCTGCAGGCCTTTGTGATTTCTCGCTGTCTCTACCTCTTCTCTCTCTCCCTTTTATCCTTTATAGTGACATGATAACTTGGTGGTTTTGAGGAGAATGACAATAAAATCCTCCTATATTTAGGAATCAAATTGTCTCACTCGCCCTCAGCAGCCCGAAACAAATCCAGTCACTTAATGGTGTGTCTGTGTGCGCGTTAGCGTGTGAGACAAAAGGTAGTTTAAACCAGTTGCTTGCATGTATACCCCCATATGTTTGACTGACTGGGAGAAATTATCCACCCGGGGACCAGACCCCCATATATCCTCTGAGTGCTTCACTTTGGCAGCGTCATTAATAATTCAGAGCATCGCCGAGGGTGTCTCCGGAGACCATCTGCACTTTGAACAGTTTGTCATGTGGAGAGAGTTCGGCAGGGTGCGTGTGTGTGTCTTGGTGTACATGTGGGGTTTTTGTTATACAGTAACGCTCGTGGCCAAAGTCCAGGCCCAACCCCTGCTGTAACGACCTGTACACATTATCAGGATATTTGTGGTGCAAGCAGAGGGAGTGGGCTGATGGGTTAATGTTGGTGCAGAGCTGCTATCAAACAGAAATCATGATAGGACTGTTTGTCATGTTCGAGGGGCTCGGCCAGCTTTGTATGTTGGAATGGACAAACCAAGAGCTGTGATATGATGATGATGTAATTACATCCTTTCTGCTCATCGAGTTGCATGCTGTTTTATTTTGAATGAGTATGTAGGATGAAGCCGAGACAAAGCTGACAGCTCAACATGCCAACACGAGCAAGACATGACTGTTGACATCATCATTTTACATTTTCACAATATCGTCTAGCTCTGCTTTGATCCCTTTTGGCTGCAGTTTATATAGCACTAGTGGTGGCTCAGTTGGTGGTGCCATTGGAACGGCAATTTACCAGGATCACACATCACATGAAAAGACATTGACATCAGAATAAATGTGCAGCGTATAGTTTTCTGTAGTTATCACAGAAACAATAAGCATCTATAACTAAGTTTCTGTTTTAGTTGACAGGATTTATCGTATGAGAATTGAGATCACGATCCTCTCACACGATTCTTCCTATTTTCAAGAAAAACATTTATTGCACCCTTAGACACTCAAGTAAAATAACTTGTTGTCTACAGGGCTTTCAGCAGACGACATAACATATATCAAAGTGCTGGACTTGAAGGATACGCTGTGCACTGTGTAATGTTTGGATTATTGAACTTTGTGTGGTCTGGCGGCTTGGATTTTGTAATGTGGTTCCCTTGTCCTTCATTGCAAACTCATATTGGATTACACCTACTTAGTCATTATAACCACTTTACCGATGAAAGTACCAATAATCATCCCTAAAATATTGTTGCAATATAGATACTGAAGAAGGGGCTATTAGTGAAAAATAATATGATATTTGATTTTGCGCTTTTGAGAAGATTTCAATTCTTTCAATTTTTTTTTGGTATGAGCACAACATCACTCTCGCCCTCGCCACTGGGACAGTCCTCGGTGTTATTTTTTTTTTTCTTACGCGTGAAAACCTTCTGGCTCCGACTCCTCCGAGTAGGCTGGCTGATCTTTTTCTGACTGCCTCTTCCTTGCTTGTCCTGCATGTGCCTCTGCCGACGCCATGTCAGGTTACTATAGTAACCGGGACTGCAGCGGAGTGCTGTGAATGAGGAGGAGAAATGAGAAAGATAATTGAGTTGTATGCGTGGATGATGACTTAATAGCATGTCAATACGTGAATGCAGCGTGACATGAATGTAAGGGTAAATGGGAGCAAATGAACCGCCGTCGTTTAGAAATGAGATCCTGATTATTTATTTTTCTCCCGATTAATCATGCAGACCTAGTTTACATTGAATGTTTATCACCTGGTGATTCTGTGTGTGTCCAAAAGATCTAATAATTACAGTCAAATACATTCCTTATCTCATAAAACTTTAGATAAAACTTTATATGAAGCTGTGAATGCTGCTGTAGAGGTAAGCATAAGGATAAAATCTGCTCAGAGTATGAGCAGTATTGAGTACATATTATGTTATACATTTTATTGATAATCCATGCTGAAACTGTTTATATATAAAGTAACCATAATGAAACATCTATTTTCAGTTAATCCAGTGAAGTATTTCAGCATGTTAATACAAAATAATATAAAAAATACACTCTGGTTCTGTTAAATGGGTTCAATTATGTGCCTGTTACGTAGGTGCAAGGCTGTTAAAAAAGCAGCATCAACACGTGAACACTGACTCCAAGCCACAAGATTTCAATTTCAGAAAGGGCCTTAAGGATACTGCATTCTTTAACATCTTGCTTGTCCTGTTCCCCTGTTTAATAATGTGTTGCTCACTTTCATGGTGCATTACTTCGACCAGCTGTCACCACAGTGCCTTCTGCACTCAGCAGAAATGTACATCACATCACCATCTTGTGTGTGGCATCGATATGTGTATAAGTCAGATTTAAATAGTCTGATATGATATGAATTCCTTAGTTTACAGCTGTTTTGCTTTTCTGGGTGTTAATACAAATTGTCTTGCCCTTGTCGTGCAACTCTACTTCCTGTGTACTTGATTAGAGGGCCTTGATAAATGGATGTGATGATCATCTGTATATTCAGCTAATGTTAATTTTCTTTCTACCATTCAGGAAAATCCCACCTTGCCATTGTCCAGAAGGTGAACAACGAGGGCGAGGGAGATCCTTTCTACGAGGTGTGGGGGTTGGTCACCCTCGAAGACGTGATCGAGGAGATAATAAAATCTGAGATTCTGGATGAATCAGACCTTTATAGTGAGTTGAGCTTCGCTCTTTGATTTACCACTCTTTACTGTCAGTGCAGTCAGCTCTAACTTAGTTAGTTAACTACTTTATTATTCATGTCTCGAGAGCTGTTATTTTATCTTTGACATAAATGTAAGCAGTCTATTTTCAGGTATTTAGACTTTGATTTATGTTTACACAAGTAAGCATTGAGCAGCTAAGATGATTTTTGCCTTTTCGTCCTTTGACTTTACATTTTTTTTAATGCATAACTGTCTGCTGTGTGTCTCTTCTCAGCTGATAACCGCACCAGGAAAAAGGTGGCGCCCAATAAGAATAAGAGAGACTTCTCTGCCTTCAAACACGAGAGCGAATCAAAAGTGAAGGTCTCTCCTCAGCTGCTGCTGGCCGCCCATCGCTTCTTGGCTACAGGTAGGGAAAGAACTGATGCAAGCATGCACACAACAGAGACGTAAACAGTCACTTATCACAATGTTACTAAAACACAGCATGTAGATCACTTGTGAACCCAGCTGTACATGTGAACATATGTCTTCGATATGTAGTCACAGTGTGATTATCCCATCTCCTATCCGAGATGTCAGGGCGTGATGAATTCTGTCATCTTGCCATCTGACAAGCAATGCAGGTCCACACTTGCTGGGAGGAGGTTTAATGTGTTTATTTACTTGGAGGATCTATTTAAGATCCAAGCGGTGTGCCTTCCTGTGCTTACCACCACAAGAAGACTCTGGACTTTGGCCAGCTGGATGCGATGCCTCGCCGCTGCTACAAATCACTTGAGAACATGTTGCAGTGTGTCCGGTTAGCGAGGGTTAGCTGATACGCTCTGCCAGAAGCAGTTAGCAGTAGCCGCTTCTAGCATGACGTAGCACTTCTCATCTCACAGACACTGTGGTGCAGGGGCATGCCAGAGTCTGCTCCTCTGCAGGCATAACGTCAGTCTGTGCTAGCTCTGTTTGGTTTTTGTTGCCCTCTTGGGATGTTAGTTTCATTTTTCTTTCTCGACTCAATGCACAGGAATTAGATTATTCATTTCATGAGAGGTTCTGTTTTTGGTCGAGGAAGTTACTGTTTCACTGTTTTTCTTCTTTTTTTTTCTTTCTTGTTCACATCAACGATCATTAACCAGCTCTTTTAAGATTGTGTCTGAGCTCCATTGCCTTCGTTATCTGACATTGGATATCTGGAGTATGACTGATGTTTGAGGGATGTATTCCACACAGGGAAAGTCAGGGATTATCAGGGATTTTATGAGTGCATTATAACAACCTAATGCAATGCTTTATTACATAACTGTAAGAGCTTCTGTGTTTTGCAACAGACAGTCTGTAGTCTTTTTGGAGCTGCGAAAAAAAGAAAATGAACAAACCAGGAAGATATAAATTAACAGGCTGTGAAAGTGTTCTGACTTGAAAATCATTGAAAAGTCATGGACCATGTCATCAGAGTCACAGCAGGGAAACCAGATGAACTTGTTAACTTAATATGTAAACCAGAGTGGAAAGAGTTTGTTTGCCTTTTTAGAGGATGAATGCCAACGTTGGTCATATATGCCTCACCTCTCACTGTGTATAGCATTGAGTTTGTTTGCAGGGCGGACTGTTTCTTTGTTCTCAGTTTGGGTGGGGTCGAAGGCACTTGGTGGAGCTGTGATTGCAACAGACTGTCCAACGACAGTTGAGAAATGCAGGGAAACCAAATGCTTTTCACCAGTTATTCTTTTTAACAAAGGCAATGCACATGAACCAACATCACTGTGAATGTGCTAGTGTTAGCCCGGAGGCTAATTGTGAAGTTCGCCACTGGTATTGATGCTAAATTGTTAAAGAATCTAATATTTTTTGGGGCTGCAACTAATAATTGGTCTCATGATTGATTATTCTGCCCATTATTTTGTATCTATGAAAACAAAATCACAATTCCTCAGAGCCAAAGGCGACGTCTTCAAATGGATTGCGTGTTTAACCAGTGGTGTATGATGATGTAAAACAGAGAAAAACAGCAGAATCTTACATCAGATGAGCTCGAACTGAAGGACAGTTTGCAGATTTTACTGTTGATCAACTATTTGATTAATCGGCTAATTGTTTAGGCTACGATTTTTCACTCAGCCATTATTTACATTGTTTGAAAAACACAATGAGGTACAAGAACTGAACTTTTTATGTACAGGTTAATCAAAAGAATGAGCAAAAAGAAAGAAATGGCAATAAAACTAAGGGCAATTTTCTTTATATAGCCCATTTCATACTTAAAGGCAATTCAAAGTGCTTTACATAATGCATTAAAAGGCATAAACCTATGCAACAAGAAACTATTAATTTTGAATAATAACGTAATAATCCACAATTTTGTTGAAGATATTCAAACCCCCTTGTTTGTTAACACAATGAGGTGTTAGAACAATGCACACAAGCAAATCTCTTCACCTGTTACTATCCAATAAATGACCCTCAAAAACGACTAAAATCATCATTAAATTCTCAGAACAGCTGCTGATTTATTTTCCTGTCAGTCGACTAATTACTACCATCCTGTAAAAGAACAATCCTTCTCTTGCACCAGAGCAAACCATTATATAATTCAATGTGTTTCCATAAGCCTGACGAGGAGCTGATCTTCATGTGATTGCATTTGGAAGCTCTAACTGATACTAATTCATGTAATGTCCATTTAAAACATGAGATGCTTCATGTAGTTTTCAATTCTATTTGATCACTTGATACTCGGTCCTTGTGATCCCTTTGATTATTTCAGTATGTCAAAGCTTTAGGCTAAGGCTTTAAACGTGTTACACTCCTGTGTTAAGTATAGGATCACCTATATCTTCATGTATTAAATTCGCTGAATTAACATGTAGGCCCAAATAGTTAAGAATGTGTTGTAGACAGCGTTTCATAGAGTTTATAAAGTTATAAAGCAGTTTTTTAAGGGAGTCTGGGGACTTTCTCCACAGGCGACAAAGAAGTAGCCTTTATTAGTTACTGTTTACTTCATTGTACTTGGTACACCCGTTTATACGACTGTTATGCTGTACCACAGACAAAAGCATGAGTGTCTAATTTAATAAGCACTTGGCTCAGTGATGTCAACAGATTGGTTCACACTAAGGAGTTAACAGCTGCTCATTTCTGTCAGTGCATCTCTAGAATTTATTTAGGGTTTTACATGTACATGTCTTGAACTACGTCGATGTCCAAAAAGGTGTCATGGTCAAAGTAAATTAATATCCTAATCATAAATCTGTCTTTATTTCTCTTCCATTCCCCCTGCAGAGGTGAGCTTGTTCAGCCCATCTCAGATCTCAGACAAGGTGCTGCTACGAATCCTGCGCCACCCCGATGTGATCCAGGAGATCAAGTTCAGCGAAAGCGAGAAGCGCTCGCCCCATCACTACGTCTACCAGAGGGGCAAGCCCGTCGACTACTTCGTTCTCATCCTGCAGGTAAATGGTGATCCAGGGAAGAGGGGGTGACGTGTGACTTGGGTCTGTTGCTGCTTGTTGCTTCAGTGTGAGTGAAATAGCCGGTCTGAATGCGAAAAGTTGCTCACACTGCTGCCTGACCTTCACAGGCTGATCGATAGGAGAACTTGCTCTTTTCGAAATCTTTTATCTTCACGTCCTCCCACACTCATGTATTCTCCCACACACAATATCTAGTTTAATTCCAGCTCTCACATAACTCTGTTTCTACAGTCAGATTCAACTCCAGTAGTTATTTGGCATTTTGGTTTGTTGTTTTGCTTTGTCTTCAATGTGCAAATATGAACGTTGTTGGATATTGAATGTACACAGCATATATCGTTTAATTCATCCTTTACCAATGAAGTCGCAGCTGACGTGAAGAGTTTGTTTGCGGTGCAGTTTGGATTATGAGACTGACCTTCCACACATGCTCTTACTCTTTCTTTCTTGGGACCCTTATCTCTGCCACCTTCTCTTCTTCTCTCCACCTGTCGAGTCCTCCCCTCACTTAGTGCATCAGGAGCTTAGCTGCATCGAGCGGTCCACCTTCTTGTTAAGCGCGACTGTGAGCTCCAGCTTGCGACAGATGGCGGTAGGCGTCGCACACAGCCCTGACCCGACAGGGGTCCCGATACTGTTGATAAAGCAGAGTGTGTTGGCGTTTGCCTGGGTTTGTGTTTGTGCGTTTAAAAGCACTCAAAGTTAAGCTGAGTCACTGAACAAGAGCTGTTTAACCAAAACAAAACAGTCTTCCAGGAATACTGTTAACTGGCAGTAATGACTTAGTTCCTAAATTAATTATAATGATTCAATTAACAAAAGTAAGATTAACACAAAGTTTTGGAAAACATATACAGTCGTGGTCAAAAGTTTACGTATGCTTGTACATGGCAGTCTTGAGTTCCAATGATGTCTACAACTCTCATTTTTCTGTGATGGAATGAGAGGAACACATACTACTACACAAAAAACATTCATGAAGTTTGGTTCAATAAGGAATTTATTATAAGTCTCACTAACATCTCACACTAACTAAGTTGTTATTTGAAGAAACAGGCCCAGATTTTTCACCAAGGCTTGAGTTATAGTTTGTTTTCCCTCCTAAATCTGTCCTTCTAATGTTTTCCTCTTCTTTGCCAGAGCACAGCCAGCTGTTCCAGTACTTGCTGTTAAATAAAGACAGTATAGGACACATAATATAGTTCATTTATGACTGGATCCCTGCGAAAGCTTCTGAGCCCTTCTTTTAGGCACAAGGAAGCACACAGCAGAAATGACAGTTTCATTTAACTACAGTGTATAGGGAGATATTTAAACAAATGTCAAAAACACTGTGCAAGTCTGTGTGTTGTTATAATAACAACAACAACAACAACAACAGTGTGGAAGTCACAACTGATCCAAAGTCAATTAACTCTACAAGGAGATTAGCTACGACTACTTTAAGGGTTTTAAGGGCCAGATTTGGCGGAGTGCCAGGCTGCAGGAGGTTAAAGTCAAACTCTACACAAACACTCACCAACTCTAGACTTCAGTGGTCATTTTAGGATAGCTAGCATAGCTTCAGAGTAAATCAAACAAAGGACATTACAGTATGCTCTGGCTCACATACTGTTTGTATCAGACGTAAACACTCTGCACTATACTAGTGAAAAGATAATCAGGATATCTGGTACACCTAATACTAACTTTTTTTTAACGTAACTTCTCAAAAAGATTCACTAACAAGCAAGTGGGTCATTGACAATAAAGACAGAAGAATTCATACAGAAAGTTAAACATGACTTTTAGTTTTGGGTTGTAAGAAATGTATTTTAAAGGGCATTTTCACTAATATTAATGTAATAGACAAATCAAAGAAAATAATCTACGGATGCATCTATGATAGAAATCATTACTTTTACTCATTTTTTCACGATTTTTTCAGACCTGCACCCTTTATCGTATGCTGGTCTTCAGTCTGAATAACAACCAGGGTTGTTTTTACATAAAAGTCACCACAGCGATTTTTCTCGGTCAGATTTAGGTGGAAGCTTACCATTCTCACCTGCTGTCAGTCAGCTGTCAATGCACAAACGCACTTCAACATGAGAATCTGTGCCTCCGTCTGCATGCTTACACACTGTAAACACACAAAAAAACCCACAGCTTTTGCTCTTCTCCTGTTTCCACTCTGTGTACATGTACACGTGCGCTCAGATCCCACAGGGTGGGAAAACGACGCTTCATTGTCTTAATCTCACTCTTTCACACACATTTATTTCCCACACGTCGGTTATGTCATTGTCCCTAAACAGTCATTAGCCGGGTCCAGTAATCCAGGGGATCACTTTGACTTTCTCCCCGCCACTCGTCTCGGTGAGATTTTCCCCCGTGGGAGGCCGGATATCGAGGATGTTGTGGAGAGACCCCACATGTGGAATAATCCACTGAGACCTATTTAGAGAGGGCGGCATTTAGTGCCAGCATGCCAGCGAGGGAATTTTCCACTGTCGCCTTCTGGATAGAAAAATACAGCTGGAGCCAGGAGTGGTAAACAGTTCTGGATAGTGAGGTGACTCTGTAGAAAATAATATTTCACTTCTCTGATGTGTTCTGTCTTTACTCAGAATGCTGTTTTTGCATTTTTTTTCTCTCAATCAAAGTGTTTCTCAGTTAATACCAAGTCAGGTAAAACAACATTAAGTTCAAGGTCCGGTACAACTATCTAATGACTCAACCTAGAATAGATGAAGGACAATTTTAATTAGATCCTGTGCTGATGAATATTTTATTTCAGTAATTACAGATGCACTGCAGACTACTTAATGAATTATTAATTCCTAGTTCTTCTGAAGAGTCTTGGAATAGCTTGTGTGTGAGTTTGTGTGGTTCGTGTTTGTCCTGTAAACAAAATTATTCTCTCACATTCCACGAGTGCTTATTTCTGGCGATCACCGAGAGAGAAGGGAGCGAAAGATGGGAGATTATTTTAATTTGAAGCTAGTTATTTTGCGTGTGTGACAACAACTTATTGAATTTAAAAAAAACCATCTATTTAATAGTGTGGTGTTAGTGTGGAGGGAGTACCTGCAACTTTTTGCAAGTTTGAGAGCCAAAAAAAGTATGACGTATAAAATTCATACTTAAAATGTAGGGGGCAGCATGTCGACAGAGTAACCGCTAACGGCTGATAGCTGTAGCTACTGTAAGGGATTAAGCTCAGTTAGCTGTGCATCTAGCAGTGGGGACTGAGGGCCCAGGGCACCAGGGGAGAGTTGGTGTTAGCACAGGTGCTTCAGACCAGACACCTCAAGGCTAGCTGGTTAGCATGCTAGCCTCATTAGATATCTCTGCAACCCAATACATAGACGTCAAAACTGCTATTTTTCACATTTTCTTGATCATTTTAGTTTTAAAATCTTTTCAACTAAAACTCTTACATATCGCACTTTTTAAAACCAGGAAAAAATTGAACCTACACCATATCATGATGTAACGATATCCAAAATCTGAGATGTCACAATAATGATAGATATCTTATATATTGACCAGACCTATGTGCTTCTTGGAAACCACGCCGATGCTGATAATAACATGTGTATGTATGTCTGATGTGTGGGAGTTCAGTAGACTCATGAGAACTAAAAACCTCAAATACAGATATTCACTGTCCTTGTTCCACTCCTTTTATAGCATGTGTACGTTTGTGTGTGTGTGTGTGTGTGTGTGTGTGTGTGTGTGATCCTCCGTGTCAGCAGACGAGCTGTTTGTTTATGAGCAGCATGATTCATGTGTCTATAAAGACGCTCTGTGATTCTCACAGAACAGAGTGAGTCTGAATGGGCAGTCAGGTCACTGTTGTGTTCACAAGGTTCATTCAGCTTCTGGAGATGTGTTGACATTTGAAGTTGGGCATTTCAAGACCTTGAAAAATGTTTTGATTAAACAAAGTCTGAATGAAAGGAAGGAGTGATGTTTAGCCCACGTCGGGAACTAGCGTTGTTGTTGTTGTTTTGTCTTACACAGGAAATACAATTGAGAGAAAAGGGGGATGGTATTTTTAGGTTATCAACCTTCATTATACTTTTTTCCTTTGCTTGTTGATGTTGTTGTTGTAAGTCTCCTGGTTGACATTAACACCACATTTCCAATTCAGTTCCAAGCTTAATATATTGTGTAGACAAGTCAAATCTGCAAATTGAAGATCTGAAGTGAGTTTATTAGTGGAAGATCCTTATGCAGGTAAAAGTCAGGATTATTTTCCTTTTTCATCACTATGTTGTTCTGATGATGTGCAGTGCTCCAGCGAATGATATTTTTTGTGATGGAGTAATGGAAAAAAGGTGCTGTTAGATGAGGAGCTGCAGGCAGCAGGCTGCATACCTCTAACTTCTCAGTGAGTTAACTAACTCCTTTCACTCATTAAGATTATCAGGTTCCCATTTAGCATTGAGGTTAAATCTGAAATATTGCCAAACAGGCACTTTTGCTTTTCCTTTTTGACACCAAATCCTCCACCATTAACTCTCCTTAATCTCGTCACTTTATAGGAGAAATGTGACTCCTGTGACTCTGCTGCTGGCCCCGCTGCGACTAAACGCCTGCGGTTCTTTGTAACTACAGCATCTGTCATCTGACTAATATTTGATTTTTAAAACAGCAAAACGACAGTGGAGGCGTTGGGCCAGTTATACATTCAGTGTGTGCCCGACCCCTGTGTAGCATGAGGAACACCGCGGGAAGCCTAATGTTGTTATATCGGCCAATATACATGCATTTTTTGCAATTCCTCAAATGTAGTCATCAAACACTTTTGACAAAGATGTGGAATGGAGGCAGGATATTTTACAGTTTAACAATAAGCTTTATGGTCTGAAGTGACTTCAGTGCACTCAAACAGTACACTTCACTGGGAATTTAATAATTATAAATTACCCCAAGAGTCTTTAACTGCATTAGGTTTTGTAAAAAAAAATTAAAAAAAATCTATCGGTACATATTAGGCAACATTCATGCCGATACTGATATATCTCTGATAGGCCAATATTCGGTGATAATATCAGTGGATTAATGTTTCTGGCTCTTCTTAAGTCTGTGTATTTTGTGACCACTACAAAAACAACCCAAAAGTTTTCTACTTTTAGAATAAGACATCAACATTAAGTAAGTGGTCGATCAGCTCGAACTCTGTTGTTGTTGTTGTACTTAACATTCCAGGATAATTTGGTCACAACATATTTGTGAGCAACTCTTCCTGTTGTGGACAAGAGCTGGAAAAATCGCTGTCCTGTGAGAATAAGAAATATTCCCAGACTTAAAAGAAGACTCTGTGTGTGTGTGTGTGTGTGTGTGTGTGTGTGTGTGTGTGTGTGTGTGTGTGTGTGTGTGTGTGTGTGTGTGTGTGTGTGTGTGTGTGTGTGTGTGTGTGTGTGTGTGTGACAGTGACATCACACCCTTGGCGCTTGAGAATCAGACCTGTGGAGTGATGTACGTTGACACTGACTCACAGTTACTTATCAGCAAAGAAATCTGTGTGTGTGTGTGTGTGTGTGTGTCATAGTATAAATGACTCAGTGACTTTGCACAAACTGTTGGAGGAAACTGTTCAGTTTGACATCAGCCGTAAACTGAAGTCAAACACACGGTCACAAACCACTAAACACCGGGGCTGATGGCACACACACAACCACGATCTCACCAACACTGTCAGGAGGTGTGTGTGTGTTGTTTGTGTGTGTGTGTGGTTTCAGGGGGCCCCGTACTGTTTTTTTTTATAAGTTATTAACAAACCAAGGGCAGTGATTCCTCTGACCTCCTGCTGGGGGGTCATCACAGCCACACACACACACACACACACACACACACACACACACACACACACACACACACACACACACACATCTCAGTACATTAAAATGGTCCCCTCCTCAGTATTACTCCAGCCCATGTCATCATGTCAGTTAATTCGTGGAGTCATTCAATGTATTGGTATTTATTTTGAATATTAAAAAACAATGAAAGAATTGGATGAGTAGGACCCTTTTTACTGTGAACTGTCAACATTATTCTCCTGGAGCTGGAAATAGAAACTTTATGCCTCGGTACAAACATAAAAATGTTGGATTTTTATTGCCAAAGCTTTTAATCAGGTTTATTTCTTCTTTGAGGTTAATTAAACCCTCCGTTAATTATCTTTAAGTAGTTGTTAGGAATGTTTTCTTAATGATTCCTTTGAATAGGATTTAAAATATATTTTCTCTTCCCCTGCCTCCTCCAGTGATGCTTTTCTTGTTTTCTTTTCTTCTTGGCAGTTGATTGCTTGGTCCTATAAGATTCATTATTGGTCTTTTTGAGCATTAGAAACATGTATATGCAGAGGTGTTGAACGTCTTCCCAAAGTCACTTGGTCGAAATGTAGAATTTGTAAAATTTGTCAACATGGCGCAGGAATGGATTTTGGTGGCTGGTAACATGAAACTTTGGTAAAATGTGAAAACGAAAAACCTTAAAGTAAGTACCCTAAAAGTTAATTCGCATACAATACTACTTATTAATTTCTAGGGATGCACGAAACATACATAGTAGTTTGCAGAACAACTTTCTGTTTGCCTCAGAGGTTTAGATGATCAGTCTACACTGTTGGCTTGTTTAAAACTTGTCTTATCATCTGATTTCTCGTTTTTGTTTTTTTGTTTTTTGTTGCGGGGGCTCTCGATGAACGTCATTATAGTGGCATCTCAGATTTCTGTAATCGTTTAGATACCGTATAGTGACTTTCTTAATTTCTTAAAGAAACAGCTCTGTTATAATTCTTCCGCTGTCTCTACCTTTTTTGAGACTTAACCTCTCTGCCTACACTGACCTTGTTTTGGTTCATCCCTGAAATAGAAAACTCTTCAGGCGCCTGCCTCTTGTTTAGCAGCCACAGTCCAGTAATAAACCATCACTCAAGGTCACAAAGAGAGCTGTGTTTGAGAGTTGTTGGGATAACATACATCAGCGCCTCGATGTGTGTCAGTTTGATGGATGGAGACACAAAGTTCTCGCTCACGTTGTTGATGAGTCATAATGCGCTGACTTGAACTTTGGCCAAGACCAACCTACAGAGCTGCTCCTGCACATGTCTGAGCATAAACACACAACCAGAAACTCACACTCCTGTTGAACTTTAACAGAGTTAGAAATGAGTAAGACATTGTGATTTATTGTAATGATGTCAAAGTATCATGTCCTCTGAGGTTTATTATCACACTCATGCATGGAAGTTTTTTATTGTTTCCTTTAAAAACTAGTAGTGTTGAGGTTGCACATGTATTCTCAGTGTGGACTTTGATGGCAGATAAGGACTAGAAGCGCTGCTGGAAAACAGATTTGTCCATAAAAAATAAAAAGTCTTGTGTGAAAGCATTTTGGAAAGGCATGTAGATAATCAGAGATTAACCCTGCAATCATAGATTTCCCCCCTTTTTAGACTTCAAGTAGCTTAAAGGTTTGAAAAAGTATTATTCTATATTATCTGACAGTACTGTTTATATTCTGTGGCATCTTGTTCTAGCTCTTACTGAAGGTATATGATGTTTACATTGGTGGAAATATTGAAACCCATGTCCGCACCATACATCACATGAAAATGTTGTAATGCCCTGTGCTTCATTTTCTACACACGTTCCCAAAATTCAGCCCGACATGTTCAATATCATTGAAAACTTTGAGATATTCACGCGTATTTAAAAAAAAAAAAAAAAAGTTTGATGAATATGAAAGATTGACAGTGCTGGACAAATAAGCAAACATTCCCACAACTGCCATCAGATTTTCATTCAAATATTCCTTAACTGTGATTTGTTTTGAAAGTACAATATGTGACATCGTCTTTTTACCGGCTAAGCCTCATCCGCTTCAAACCAGTGAAAAACAAACACAGGGACGAACGCATAAATACAGAAATCTCGTGTGAACGTTTCCAACTTTGGCAGATAATTTTGTGTTCATGTCGGACCTCAGCCACTGACTGAAAAAAACTGTTTTTCAGGCCCTTTAAGGAGTTTAAATTCAGACAAATTAAGCAGTTTATTTTCCATTTGATTTAATATTCATGGTAAAATAACACAATTTAAAAAATATATATAATTATTAATAAAATGATGAATAATAGGTTGACTCCCATAGTGTGCGATGAAGCATTTAGCCTAATCTAAGACCTTTTTAAAACTTTATAAACTGTTTGAAAAGTGTTATTTCAAAATAAGTTACCATAATTTCATATGCTGGATTTTGTAACAGTGCAACATTCAGGTAGTGTTGCTGAAGAAGTTTGTGTGTTGTTTCTTATAATGATAAAATCCTACATTGTTGCTGTTCACCAAGTGTTGTGCAATCCATTGTCTTCTGCAGCCACCTGCCAGCACACGCTTGTTCATAGTCTTACATCATCAAACGTGCGTCAGACTTCATTAGTCTGCCCTTTGACACATTGAAGTTTAAGTGGTTTTATCAGCTTTTTTAATTTAAGTCTGAAGCAGGTTTTATTGCACCTGTTACAAACGGAGACTCCACCGTTATTTCTCATATCAGAGAAATGGGTTGATGAAAGCCTGTGACCTGGGTCGATTCTCTGTGGACCACAGTGACCTGCTCAAGGCCTGTTTTTTAATAGATGCCCAATGTTGGTGCGGTACATTATTCTAAGTGTTGGCAGGCTGTACTGTCAGTGCAGATCTAGGAAAACTGGTTTGACAGGCGCACTGGCAGGCTTTACACCTCTCCCTCCTCCTGTCCTCCACCTCTCTCTGTTTCTATTCTTTCCCTCCACCCTCCCCCATGCCTCCCTTTAAATTAAACACCAGCCATGCAGCAGTGCGGATGGCTGCAAATCGCCCGGAGTCAGCCCCCTCTCTGCAAACTCGTGAGGCATGTGCGAGTTGTTTATTTTGTGTACGTGCACACGTTACAGGCCAAGTATTTGACCCCAGCCGATGGTCGCATACACGCAAAGTTGACCATATGTCGAGAGGTGATTAGCATCTTTCCAAATCTGCTGATATACTTTAAGTGGCAGAGAGCTGGTGATGGAGCCACCGAGGTTTAACCTTTGCATTAAGTGTCAAATGAAAAAGTCACGCAACAGAGGAGTAGACATTTGAGTGATTTAGGATTATGAAAGACACAGATCAGTTGGCCAAATTACTGGACTGACAGAGTTTCCATGTCACCCTGGTGGTTGATTTTTCTTTACTGTCTACCGTTCTGATAAAGTAAAAAAGCCAGAAGAGGTTGGTGGTGAATGTCCTTGAGCAAGGAATTTGACCTCTGCTTACTCAGCGGCCAAAAGGTAGAAGCCTGTGGTTGCACAGAGCGGGTGTGAATGTATGTGACTGGATGAATTCAGACCAGTGCGTCGCGGCAAAGACATTCATGCCCAGTGAATTTACCTTTTCAAAATGAAAGGGGAAAAAACGAGCATCCCCACACGTACGAGCTGAGCGATGACAGCTGGAATGATTGTCCTCATTACGGAGCTTTGTTTTCACCTTCTGCACAAAATGCAGCTGAAGAATCAAATCTATTTTTGAACATAAAAGCATGTTCATGAAACACAAAGGAAACATGAGAACAAACAGCATTGTGAGTGATGTACATGCCTTGACTAAGTACCAGCCTAAAGGTATGACAGTCCACATTTTTTTTGCCTGGACACATATGATTGGACACTGCAAAACACGTCTTGTTTGTACACAGTAATTTAACTTCTCGTTTGTTTTATTTTAATTATAATATCAGTTACTTGAGTACTACGTCACTCTTTTGCTCCACTAGACAGAGAATTTGGTTGATTTTGACAATTTACCACTTTTTTGGGGGTCATTTATTCCCCTTTTTGTGTCAGGGAAGCAAAGCAGTCTTCAATATAAAAAAATAATGGAACTATTTTAAGTCATTCAGCCGTTCATTACACTTTCTTTCATAGAGCACAAATTCAGTCATACAAATTTATGAAACAACCTTCAAAATTCAAGCTCAGAATTATAATATATAACACAATAACTTAAGCAAACAAGCTGTTGTCAGAGGAAAGCCTTTAGCCTTTGTTTTAGACAGGACTGCTCGTTGAACTAGACAGGATAGCAGTTGAGTGAGGGGGGAAGACATGCAGCCAAGGGCCACCAAAATGCTTGATAAAATGGCTATCATTGACATCTTCATGGCATCTCTGAGTGAGCAGTCAGCGTTCAACGTGTCCCAGAGTTGTTGGGATGTTTGAGGGATGAAATCAGCCTACCAGAATTGTTCACTGAAAAAAAACAAGTCAGACTTGTACTTTAAATGTATCTGCATTGTCGAAGCAGTGTTGAGTTAAAAGTTCTGATCGGTGTTGACATCAGTTGTGAAGCGCTCGCTGTCGAGCCGCGGGGAGATGTTGTGAGCTTAATTCAGCACAGCGTTTATGATGGGAGCAGCCGACTTGTTAACTTCAGCGACAGACACACTCGCTCCCCAGCTTCTCCTCTAATACCCGAGCCAGGTTTCTAAATTGGCACGCACCCTAAAATAGCACGAGCGATGGTTATATCAGATCATTTATGTTTGTTAATGGTCGCTCTCTGTCACAGCAGCTCATTCCAGGAGGTCTTAAAGAGAAATGTACATAGAATTGAATCAGGCAGTCTGATTTGACTGTCCCGTTTATGTTTATTACACTTATTTCTTACTGATGTTAAGTTGAAGGACCTTTGGTTTGTTACTCATCTGTGGGTCAGTGATGGTACATACAGTTGAGTGGAATGAACACAACCTGGCACACCTCATAAACGCTTTCATTTCTCCCTTAAACTTGATTACAAATCCTTTAAAATGTTGCATTCTAGGTCATCAAACCATTAAACTTGTATTCTATTCATGCTTATTCCAATGCAGCTCAGACTGAGTGAATTATTAACCCCAAGATGTGATTTTATAGCTGCGCTGTAAGCTCAAAAGGAAATTACTCTTGTTAATGTTTTGCACGTCATTTTAAGTTCAATTCACTACAGCTCATTCGGACATATTTGATGTTTGGAAAACCTTAAAAAATCCGGACTAGCTTTTCAATTGAAGTCAGATAGGTTTGGGGAACAGTTGGCAGCACAAGACATTGTAAAACTGAACCCATCAGTAGTTTTATACTCCACACATCAGATCTCTGCAGATAAATACCTCTTGCTGAAATGAAATTGTACCTTGGAATCAAAGATCTTAAACTGGCTTTCCGAATTGAGTCATCACTGTTATGAACAGCGAGCTCCCTGCCCTGTCTTGTTTGTCCTTTCTTCTGGTCTCCCTTTTATTTTACCACCTGTTCTGCTTTCATCAGCCCCGTCCCTGTGTGGGGGGATGGGAGGATGGATGGATGGAGGGAAGGAGGGATGACAGTGTGGATTAACTGTGCTGTGTTGTTGCTGCAGTTCACACATTCCAGCCGGCCGATTCAGGCCAACTCACTGTACCAACACAGAGGCCTCCTTAACACCCCTCTGTCCTCTCACTCACCTCCTCTTCTCCCCCTCTGACTCTAATGTCTCCATCCCACATCTGTGCAGCCTTGATTTTAATTTGACAAAGACACTCTTGCAGCTCGGCCTCCGTCCTCTCCTCATTAGCATCACATCCTCCCCCTTCAGTCACATCTCTTTTCAAGTTCCTGTTCAAAATCCTGATCCGTAGAGTGTGTACGAGTGTGTAATCAAGGACAAAGTAAACGGGTTTCTTCCCACAAATGAGCCACCAGAGCCTCTCTGGAGGACAGTCACTAATAAATACTGTATACTGCCTTGTTTTGACCTGTGATTGCAATGCCCTCTAGAGGCCAAACACTGTAATTTCATAAATCTGAAAGTCAGGGTGACAAGGCAGTGGAAGTCTTCATAATCATCCAGTCCAGTGTTGTCTTTTGTTGGTTTGTGTCGAGTTTTAACAGTTATTCAATTAATTGATCGGCTGATAAACTAAAAAAACTAAGAACTACTATTTTGATCATTTTTAAGCAAAATTAACAATATTATCCTGTACACTGCTCCTGCTCAGTGTCACATATTATTCTTTTTCCTGACGTTTCAGTGCCTCTGGACCTTCCTCAAGAGTGTTTAACAACAATTAACGCTCTTCAGTGTGTGGGATCAAAAAAATAGCTGGTTTCAGATTCTCAAATGTCAGACATCAACAATTTTCTTTGTCATATATGATCGCAAAGTGAATATCTTTTGGCGTTTTCAACTGGTGGTAATACAACAAAACATCAAGAAGGAAAGGATAAACTTCATTGACAGTAGACAACTACTAATCAATTACTCAAGGAAATAATCATTTGTTGTAGCCTTAGTTCTGTTTATGATGGAAGTGGAGTTATGATGCGATCACTCAACAGCTTCTGGACCCTAAAGGAGCTGATAAGCTGCCAAAAAATGTAGACAATTCACATGACTTTCAGTCACTTGTTTTTATGGCGTCACATGATGTTTCAGTGGTCTTTCACTTTCAGAAAGAGTGACAGTCCAGGAAAAATGTTTGCACCTTTCAAAAAGATCAACTTTAAAGTAAATTTATAAAGCACAAAAACATCTGTAGTCTATTCTTTGATGTAGTGCAAACATACTATCTCAAACTAAAAATGGCTGCGTCACTGCTTGTACTGAGACAGTAATGATGAGCTGCAGTTTGCAGAGTAATTCCCACCAGTGATGAATGGATGTTGTTGTTGTTGTTGTTGTCACAGTTGTAATTTATCTCACATCATCTGTGTTTGTTATTATTTTGTCTCCACCTAGGGACGAGTGGAGGTGGAGGCGGGCAACGAGAACATGAAGTTTGAGACGGGACCTTTCTCATTCTACGGTGTCATGGCGCTCAGTGCTCCAACACTGGGTGAGTCCTAAACCTCACCTCACCTCTCCTCTCCTCTCCTCTCCTCTCCTCACCTCTCCTCTCCTCACCTCTCCTCTCCTCTCCTCTCGCCTCCTCCCCTCTGGTTTAAATGCCTCTACTGCCACCTGGTGGTACAATACAACAGCTTAGTTTGATGTCATAAATGTGAAGCGGACAGTGAAATGTTTATTTGATGAAGACATTTGTATTAACCATGTTTTTTCTATTTTAGGAGCATCAGTAATCCTTAATTAGAAGCAATGAATAACAACAAATCATAGTTTAGTAATGCAAGAGGCAACACCTGTCGTGACTCCAGGTATAAAAGATTGTTTTTTACCTGCTGTGGATGATTTATATGTTATTTTACCCCATTCACAGTCTGTCGTCAGGACCTTAAAAAGTCTTAAAATGTCTTCCGATTAAATTTTAAATAGTTTTAGATTTTAACTTAACTTAATTACAACAATTTCTTTTGGTCAAAGGGATTCAAGCTCTTCTTACTTGCACTTACCTGTTACCTGCAAAAATGTGAATTAACCTAACTTGGTCTAATATCTATATTCCTACATAAAAACTACACATACACATGGAAAAAAACTGTCTTAAATTTGGTTTAAAATTTTCCTGAAAAGGTGGCAAAAGGTATTAAATTTAAGTGTCTGATACCTGTAGACAAATGTAGCTGCAGCGTCACTTCCTTCTTGCCTTTAGGATTTCTGTGAGTGCTGCATAGCAAATAAAATATACTGCTTACAAGTTATAATCTTGCTACAGGACCTGTTTAATTAAACATTTGGCTCTCACTCATTAATATTAAATACAGATGGAGCAGCTGCAGATTAAACATTAACACCTACAGAGGGACAGTGGAGAGAAATGCTGATGAGGCCGATTCTGACTGGTGTCTCGCTACTTTTTAAAATTTTATTGAAATGAAACTGTCAGGCTGAGGCTGATTTTCATCATGTTTCTCTTGGCCAGATGTCTAAAGAGCACCCTAGTAGCAGCAGCAACTGGTCCACGAAGGTTAAAACAAATTGTGTGATTACAGATTTAAGGTGCAGACACGATAGAAACAACAATAGTAACAAAACCAGAGCTTTTTGGTTTAATTCAAGCAGGGAGGAAGGTTTGAAAGACTCATATGCTAGATGAAGTGCATTTTGCTGATGACCTTTGAACTCCTCCCCTCCTTTCTGTCTCCTTCTCTCTCTCTCTCTCTCTCTCTCTCTCTCTCTCTCTCTCTCTCTCTCTCTCTCTCTCTCTCTCTCACACACACACTCACACACACACACACACACACACACACACACACTCTTTCACTGCCTTAATAACAAAACGTCACTTTTATCTTTTATCCCTCTGCCAGTTTTGTTTTTTTTCTTGTTTCTGTTGTTGACATTCAGCTGTCAGCTTTTTCTGTCCGCTGTCTGCTTGCGTCAGTTTCATCTTTCCATTCATGTCTACGTCTACTCTTCCATTTTTCCCTTTCCTTCCAAAACTCTGTCTGCTACTCTTTTTACAGTCTTTTTTATCCTCATGAGTAAAGACGGAGCATGTCAAGAGTCTTCTGGCCTTCTTCTGCCATGTTTGACAACCTCTGTGACTAAAAGGGTATCAAAGTGAAATACTTAGATGGGGCAGACTGAAATTTGTTCTTAGCACTGAAAGCTATCAAGTACTGGAAGTTATAATCTTGTTTACTTATTCCTTATTATGATTTATAGATTTTAAACCCAAATGATGCTGATAAATAACAGCCTTAGCTAGCTGGTGCACACATTTAAACATGGTGGAAGAGAAAGGGGCCCTGATCACCTTTGCATGTCATGTGGGTCATAATGGCAGCAGTTTAATGCACCATACACCCCTAATTTGACACAACGACCACCTTCAAACACATAAATGTTGTCTGATCACAACATTATTCTTGTTTCTTTTTCTCCTTGTCATCCAATACACAAAAGCTCACTCTTTCAGGTGCTTCAGGAGGATAGAGAGAAAGAGAGAGAGAGATTTGTGAGGCATCATTTCCTAATTTTGCAACCTTCCTTCCTTCCTTTTCATCAACGTCAGCCTTTTTCACCCATTTCAACAATCCTCAGCCCTGAAATCTGACGTGTGATGTTCCTGGAGTAGAATTTCTCTGTGGTTTTGCATGCTCCTCGCCCGGTCTGGACGCAGATCAGTCTCTCTGTCTCCCACTGTCTCACTCACTCTCCCTCCCTCCCCTTCACCCCCCCCTCCTCCCTCTGTCCCATCGATCACCTCCTCCCTCCTGTCTCTCCTCTCAGTGGCTGCACCTCGTCCTCGCCTCCTCTCCTTTAAGAGGTTTTCTCTGTTCTCTCGGTTGCCAGGTAAACTCCGGCATGTCTGGGTCCTTTAACACCGAGAATGGGGCTCAGGGGTGGGTGGGCACACCTGGCTCATGTTTCGCCAGGTGTGGATCTGAAATTTGTGTATGTTACCTTAGAAATGTGATGATGGGTAAATTAACACCTGATCACAGAGGGCAGAAAATTGCTCTTGCGCTGCTCTTTAAGGGTCGAAACAATAGATCATGGGTTGCAATCCTATATACACCCCAATCAGTGATGTCTATCATATTAAAATAAGTGCCATGACATCACTGATGGTCTTATGGCCAATATTGTGCATCAGTGTTGCAGCAGTTTTCTTGCCTGTGTGATTTAATGTAGACTCACCCTTTTAAGGATGGCACACAGATACAAGATGACAGCTACTTTTTGGCAAATGAGCTCTTTGTTTAATCCAAACAACCTGATTTACACCTGGTTTTGTTGAGTTACCTTTTTTTAGTTGTGTGACTAGGAGTGGGAGGCAGTGAGGAGGTGGTGAGTTAATCTATTCATAGATAACACATGTAGGCGTAGGTCAGCGTTCATGTTACCATGCAGCACGAATGAAAGTTTCCGCCGTCACGAAGACGTTCGTCTGCTCGAACTTTAGAAAAGAAAGTGATGATGATCTGCTTTTTGTTTCTCCCAATTTAATATGTTTATATTTTTGTATTTGAATATTTATATTTAATAATGTTGCTTGTACACAGCATCGTGTTTTGTTGGCCATTAACAAACAACAAACTGAAGTATAGACATGCCCAAGTCCATACAGGGATAAATGTGAAACAATAATAATCTTGCAGCCCGAGTACATAATATCCTTGTTATGATAACAAAAGATAACCAAAAAAACAAATAAGGATATTTGATTTTAAAGACTTTTTGTATTTGACGTGTTTATGTAAAGTCATAGTAAATCATGACAAAAAAAGATATGACATGATGTGATTCTGCGGGGACAGGTTGATAGAGAGAAGATTTCAGACTGAGAAAGACTCGATTCTGTTCTCCTGAATTAAATGGAAAGACGCAGACGCAGAGGTTGTTACTGCAAAGTTGATCAAAGAGCACATCTGCCAAAATGTCAGCACAGTTGTTAAATTGACAGGACACTTGGGGACTGGCCATGATCACACGGCACATCCTAAGATAAAATGGAGACGGATAGGACAACACCACAAGACGGCAAGATGGGACTTGAACCCCTCGAGCGGTAAAGCTGTCTGCTCTTTGCAGCGCCAACTCTGGATGCATCTTAATAGCTTCAGATGGTTTCTTCCTCCATTTGTTTTCTGTCAGTACAGACGTGTAAGATCACTGAATGAAGAAGAGAATGTGGAGCTATTGAGATGCAGCCTGGGATTTTTTTTTTTTTTTTTTTGTTTGGTTATTGTTGTCCTATCCCTCACTTTTGTGCTGTAGTTCAAGACTAAAGAGCATTAATAGCTGAAATAGACAGTAGTCTTTTAGTGAACATCAGTGAGTTTTAGTAAACTCATTAAACCTGCAGCCAGTGTCTTCTCTTTAATCAAGTATCTTTTAATTAATCACAAATGCCCACTTCCAAATGTAATCCCAGTACCTACTCAGTCTTGAAATTATGAAGGAAAATATTTAGATCATTGCCTCTTAATGAGATGTGGGATTAGAGCAGGGCTGAGGATTGTTGTTTGGAATTGGGTCCATCACTCGTCCACTTTAATTTTTAAAACACTAACTCACGCTGTGAGCACCAGGTCACACGTAGATGTTTGGTAACTGTAAAACCTTCACTGATTTTTAAAAGTGTTGAAGATCCAGTAGGTCACTTTTTTCTATGAGTGTTAAGAGTTCAAAACAATGAAATACAGATATTTTGGGAGCTCTCTGAGCTCAGCCCTGAGAGTGTGTAGGTCAACTTAAATGTCCTTTCATGTTTTTCCAAATGAAAAGAATTGTGTGCCTTTGAAATGGAAATAGTGCAGCTGTAGCCATCATGAAATACCTGTTAGTATTAAACTTCCAGCTACATCAGCTTGTGTTGGATAATAATGTGACGTTAGCCTAGAAAATGGAAAATCAAGAAAGCCTACGTTGTGTTTTTGCACAATGTAAACAACTCTGCTTTCAGACTGACGTCAATGGCAAATTGCACTATGAATAATATATAAATATTTAGATTTTCCTACGTCTTATTTATCTAAAGTTTACATGACTCAGTTACATTGTCACATGAATGCTAAAAGCCTTCAGGCCTGTCAGGAGGATCTAAACAAATAAAAGTTGCCTCCTGGATCTTAAAAGCGACCGTCTTGTGTATCAACATAATAAAGACTGTCTCTTGACTATGTGAAATCTAACCACTAACTTGAAAATTAGCCGTAGATATCAGGGATTAACTAGCTAGCCTAATTCCCTGAACACTAACGCAGTTGACGTGTCCAGGTAAAACAGTTTCCTATGACTCACTGAGGCCCCCTGCTGGAAGACTCACAGCTACTGGTAATAATACACAGCTGGTAAAGAGCATGCGTGTGAAGTGTGTGTGACACGTGTGAGAGTATGGCTTTGTTTGGATGAAACCAGCATGCCAATTAAAAACTACTGGACGACACACGTGAATGTTAGTCACCGTGGAGTGGAAAATAACAAGCCAAAGGAAGTCTTTCGCCAGTTATTAAGTGTTATTAGAAACACTTAACGACTATGACTAAGAGTCCTACAGTAACAGACCTTACCGGCTGGAAGTAGTGCCAGCTGTTTTGAACTGACTGAAAAATTTACCTTTCGTTAACTTGGATTTGGTTCAGTATTTATTCTTAGATGTTTCCCTCCTCTGAAGTGGAATTAATTTTAACACATGTACGTGTTTGCACTTGCAAATTTGGGTCACGGACAAAATGAATTAGCCACTCCTGCCTGAACCTGAATGAAATAAGTAAACTCATGAGTATTTATGGTAACACTTAACTGTAACTGCATTGTTTAGCTTTCATAAGCACTCTGTAAACATTCAAAAATGGTTTATAACACACAATATTATAGTTATAAGCAGATATAAGTAAATTTTTAAGCGTTAATTAATATAAAGTATTCCTCATCAATTGTCACTTCTCCTATTAGGACTATTACAACTGTGTTTCACTGTATTATCATTAATTATCTGTTTATCAGCCCACAGGAGGAGTTATAATCGATGTTAAATATATTGATAAACTCTTATGTCTGCTGACAACTACATTCTTGTGTCTTATAAGTGTGTCATATATTAGATGTTCTGCTGATAAATGCTAAATAGAGGGGGGTTGGTGCTCCTTTCCTTCCTTTTGAGGAATTACAGGATTGAATTCCACATCTGTTAAAGGAGACATATGATGCTCATTTTCAGGTTCATCATTTTATTTTGGGTTACTACGATAATAATTTGACATGCTTTAATACTAAATAAAACACATCCGTTCTGTCACACTGTCCAGTGCAGCAGCACTGTAGCCCCTCTCTGTCTGAAATGCTCTGTTTTAGCTCCTGTCTCTTTAAGGATCCCCCTCCCGAATACCCAGTCTACTCTGATTGGTCAGCTCACACATGCCTGAGCCAGCACCGCTAAAGACAACAGGGCAGCAGTGCTAAATCAATGAGCCAAACTCGCTGCTAGGCATAATTTTGCAAATGTGTGACATGGTAACGTAGCGTGATGTCACAAAGTCACAGAATTAAAGCCAGGATTTCTGACGAGGCGTTTCTGGAACAGTGTTTTCTGTGGGAGAGAGGAGCTTCTGTTGGTGCGAGCATCTTCCTTTTTAACTTACAAGATCTTTTACATTCACAAGAACATGTATAAAACACTGGAGGGGAAGAAAAAATGTAAAACGCATTATATGTCTCCTTTAATAAGCCACATGTTAGTATGCATCCTGAACAGACTTCCCAACATTCAATCAAATACTTTCCTCTTTGAAAATATGTGAGTGGATGACCAATTTGGTCGGTATGAGGCATCCTTACAGACACAAATTGAGTCACTGCTTCTTATGCTACTGGAAAATTTTGTGTGTCACTGACTTTGGGTGTGAGTAGTATGGTAGTATAATAGTGAAACAAAGGGTATGTACAGTAGAGACGGTCATGAGTTTGTGTCAAATAACTGAACCTTAACCCATTTTTTTAGCCCTGACTCCATTTAACCTGTTGTCATTTTGTACGTTCATCATACCTTGTGTGTCACAAATTAGTTTTCTTCATTCATATCATCAATATTGACCTGCATTTGAACGTACATTGCATCTTGTCCTCTCGAGGTCTTCCACTGATTTATGTTTGCATCATAGAGCCTTTAATCCATAATTGGCTTTGAAACAGTAGAGTGTAGCCAACACCGCAGCTCTCTGTAGTGAATAAACACTGTCTCCTGTTTTATGTATGTATGCAGGACGGCATCTTTATTACACGGTTCTGTCTTTTAATTAATAATGGAAGCTGTTAATAACCTTTTCTGTGTGTGTGTGTGTGTGTGTGTGCCCGCAGAGTTTCGCTCGCCATCCCACCTCAGCGGGTTGAACCGTACGGCCTCTCTGAGTGGAGCCGACCGGACGGAGTCGCTCTCCATCAGCGGCAGCAACAGCCAGCTCAACAACAGCATCCCCTCGCAGCAGTACACGCCAGACTTCTACGTCCGAGCGCTCACTGACCTGCAGTTTGTCAAGGTTGGTTGTAGTGTGTAAACCAGACACAGTAATAGTAAATACAGAAGGGAAATAATTGATATCACAGCCATACTAACAGTTAAACCACCATTATATTTAAGCGCACAAAGTATAATAAAGTGACGATAACCAGAGAAATAATAGTTTGTTTCATGCTCCGATGGTATTTGGTGACACAGACATGAATATGAGTGACACCGACTACCAACAAACAGAGGTAGAGGTATATGTCTGTCAATAGAAAAAGTATCAGCTGTTGTTTATCCTTTTAAATGTTTGTGAATGGACAAGCACACATGTGGAAGATATGAGGGATCAAGTTCTTTATATTTCAGGGTTTGACACTTTTCTGAGCCTATGTTAAAGGAGCACTATGTAGTTTTGAAGAAGAAATTCAAACTCAGAATTTCAATATTTACAATTTTAATGAGGTAATGATACAAACTCCGCCATATGTTTTTTTTAGTTTGTTTAGGCTTAAAAAAGTCAGCCAATAAAGATCTTTCTCTTTTGATTACAATGTCTTACCCAAAATTGCATAGTGCACCTTTAAACTGGGTTTTGTCTTCACAATCTCTACATTTTACTGACACGTTTGATTGCGCAGCTGGCTCTGCTGGTGGTAGTGCTCTGCTACTGCTGATCTGATTGGTTAACGATGAGTTAGACGGCGATCGACAGATGGATCATCCAATCACCTGCCAAGTGTTTTTTTTTAGAGGGCCTGCCCTCTTTCAAACTGTTTTCAAGGACAACTTTCCTGATTGTGTAACAATCCATCTGTCATCCATCAGCTTGCTAAGTAAATGCTTACTGACTTTGTTATGGCAGTTATTATTCATCCCTTTGAAGGAATTGGTTGACATTTCGGGGAATCTTTTATTCTCAGAGAGAGAGATGGAGATAGAGACAACTGTCATATTCGTTCAGACATAAGATTGGCATTCAACAAGAAAGCAAGCGTACTTGAATTGTAATCTGTTCCTTTAAGCTGTACCCTGACAGACCAAAGACAGAAAACTTCGGTTTTAATCTCACCTTTGTCTGCCTTTTCTTTTAGATCACTCGGGCCCAGTACCAGAATGGCCTGATGGCATCTCGTCTGGACAGTACGCCCCAGTCCCCAGAGAGCGGACACAACATGGTTCGCCTGGATCAGAACACTCCCCCTGCCACCGCCAACACCACCATCACGGACCTGGGAGCGGACTCCACCCCTACGGAGAACGGGCCGGACGAGACGACACTCCTCCTCCTCAACGAGCAGAACTTGCCACACACAGCCAACCACCACAGCCAATTGGAAAACAGCATTTGACACCCCCTCTATACTCCTACGTTTGCACGCATGCACTACTACGCTCGAATGTATGCTGAGGAGGGAAGGAGTGTGTGTGTGTCTGTTTTTGTGTGTGTGTGAGTGAGTGGGGATGCAGACACATGCCTTTGCATAGCTGACAAGGCATAAAGAGACAAGCCATGTGCATGCATATTGTGTAAATATGCAAAACGAAACACACAAGTGCAGACATACCAAAGTGTATCGTGGGAACATCAACTTTTCCAGCGTAAACAGATTCAACACGAACCCGCCGCTCATTTATGGTAGTTCATCAACAGAAAGGAGTGTGTGTGTGTGTTCGTGTGCACGCCCGCGTGCGTGTGTGTGTGTGTGTGCATTCTCCTTAGTGGATTAACTGACAACAAAGATCTGAAGGACCTGCTTGTCTGGACCAGAGAGCTCCTCCCTCTATCGCCGATCTACATTATCGGCGATCAGAGGCGAGTTTCTTCCTCTGTGTGTGTGTGTGTGTTTTTAAATGTGTGTGCCTGAGTGTTGCTTCCAATTCACTGTTCCCGATCAAAGACTCAGGGAGACTCCGCCCTCCCCTCCCCTCCCTCCCTGCCCTCCCTGCCCTCCCCTTTGCCAACGTACATACATGCAAGTGCGGTTCGAAAGCCGCAAACCAACCCACCGCCGCATGTGTAGCAGCCTGCATCCCCTCCTCACCATCCATACAGCTAGAAGACAAAGACGACCCGAGCATGTCAGCGGAGTTCAAACAAAGTAATATATGTTCCGTAGAAATTTATAGCAAGATATTTATTGATGGATTCAGTGTGAGACGGACACACAAGACTCTTTTCTTCAGGAGGGTTTGGGGTGGATTTCTATATACATATATATATTTTCCTTCTTGTTTCCTTGATAGAAGCAGTAAGTAGCCCAGAGCCTTTATTCCAGAGTTGTTAAGAGATTTAGCAGCGATAGACAGCCAGTCTGTATCATGATTAAGACAATCAATATGATTATAATGAATGTGTTAATTTAAATGTGTAGGGTACGTTAACTGTGGCCGCCCCGCTCTCGAACAGCCCTCCGCTCTGTGAAACGACAGATCTGAAAAAGCAGTTTCAGATAAATCCAGTCGTGTATTAATCAGCTTTCACAAAGGTGGAAGGTGTTTGAGATCAGTGAGACGAGGTGAGTCCTTTCCTGCTTTCTAAGCGAGGGTGGGTTGACTGTGCGTATGTGCGTTTGTGTGTGTATGCGACCAAAATGGCCATCACCAGACTTGGTGGGAACAGAAACCAAAAGAGGGAAGCTTGATCACATTCTGACTAGAAAATACTTCTGAAACTTTATTTATTGAGTTCGATGTGTGTCTGTGTGTGTATGTGTATATATTATTGTCAATGGGGGGAAGGGAAATGTGATTTTTATTTTGCCTCATTACATGATTAATGTTCCTTTGCATTCAATGGTTATGTTTGGGTTTCCTTTATTGTAAATCAGATCAGGGGAAGGGGGTCGCTCTCGCATACTGAACATCAGACCATAACATTTATTGTTTTTGTATTTCTGCAGCCAAACACACTGCTCAGCCCTGGCTTCCGCCAAATTTTAGCTTTATGGGAAACAATGTTGTATATTTTCTGATTATCACAATGCACACACTCCAGTTATATTTAACTGTACATTTTGAGGTGATTTTAAAGAAAAAACATATGCTAAAACTCAAATTATGTGTCTTGTGACAGATTTTCCTTTCCTTTCTTTTTTATTCTAGCAGAGCAACAGTGGTGTTTTATAAGTAAATCACACGTCACTTTTTTGTTTTGAAAACCAAAGAGAAAGGGCCGTTTCTAGTCTTGATTTTGTGGCGGTACTGGCGGTACCAGCGTTCACACAGCGAGACATCCATGGTGGAGATCGGTTTCCACACTAACAACTACATGTACCAGAATGCAAAGTAGCCACATGAAATGCTGTGTTTTCAGTCAGCATCGCTCTCACTTGTTTCTCTCGTCTTTGTGGCTTTGCTTTCAGCTTCGCTGTTGTTTTTTTTCCCACTTAATACACATAAATCACAGGTGAATCCAACTACTTCTCATCTACTCACTAAACGAAAAGGGATTCTAGGAAACAGGACATCTGGAATAGGAGTAGATGATACGGACTAAAGGGAAGTGGGTACACTAAAAACAATATAATTTCAATTGATCATCACAAATGGAAGATTTCTGAGTTTGTGAATATTTTTTTTTTCTTTAATGTTGCTGCTCTCCTGAGATCAACATCAGGATACATATCCAGATCACTATATTCCACTTCAATCGATGAACGAGCAGTGTGACATTATGTTAAAGTAAAGCTAGTGAAGCACTGTTTTGGTTGTACTAAAATATCTGCTCAGCTTGTCATGTGGCATTAGTCATTCTTCAACAGAAACTCCTTCTGTCCTGAAAGAGGAATAGTGGAGTACTTTTATTTCCATTTTCAGTGTCTATCTGAAACTAAAACTTTACAAAGTGAGCTCATGTTTTCAAATGAATTGAAATGCCTTGTTATTTTGTGGTTATTACTTTAGAAACCTAAATGTCACAAGTGCTTTGGAAAAACACAGAAGACTAACTCACTGCTCTTTTGAGTCAGAATGTAAGAATGAAAGTAGATATACATTACGAGTTTTTGCCAAAATAACACTTGAATAGCATTTGAAGCAGGCAGCCAGTGTCATGAATGGATAGTACGATAAAAACTATTATAAATCTTTGTTTTAAGTCATGTGTTTGAATATGCAATCTGCTCGAATAACTAGACAAGTTGTTTTCTGGGCTGATGCATCTTGTGTCTGAACTGTCCTGGTGTTTTCAAGAGTATGCCAACAATATTGTATTCAGTGTATTTAACCTAAACTTTAGAGGCCATGGGACTCTCTGAGCTTGACTCACACTGCAATGTAAAATGGTGTGCCTCACGCTGCCTTAAAAACACTTCAGTTTGACCTGATCATTTATTATATTGTGGTACTGTCCAATTACTGTCCAACACATTGTTTTTTTGACTGGAAAATGTCCCCAATTACACATGTTTCAGTGTGGAGCTTCACAATACGAGAATCACAGCAGGCTGAACTTATTATATGATATTATTGATTGATTGAACCTCAGTGGGCGAAGCCATACAGTTTTCTTTTTTGGTTTTTACTTTTTTTTTCTCCAAATTTAGCTTCCTTGAAATGGAAATGGTGACGGATAAAAATTCTATTCTAAATATAATAAAAAATAAAATTCCCCTTTTCATGCACTGGTGACATGTGGAATTCATGATGGCTCACCTGATGACTAACATGGTGATCCTTTCAGTCTGTTTTTGTAGAGGTTTTCTTTTATTTTGAAAAGCGCCAACTTTTTCTGGGGTTAAATATCCATATTCATGGGATAAATGGGTATCTGCTGAACTGGATCGTAAAGCTTGAGCACCACATCATCTTGAGATAAAAGTTGAGAGCGACTTCTACAGCATTTTTTTTCTAAAAATGTTATCCAGCTGCAAATTTCACTTTTGGATGTGTTTCTGTGTTCACTGTTTCCCCCAAGTGTGAAAAAAGTCCAACGTTTCCACTATCCAGTGGCCGCTGCGGTCTGTGGAAACGCTGGTTTCTCCTCTGGGAACCATTGCAAAATTTCAGGCAGACTGTGGATATCTGTGAGCTTATTGAATACCGTTGAAGATGCAACCTGCTGCTGTTTTGACTTTTCCTCTCAGGTTTGCTTTCACTTCATAACAGACATGGGATGTGTTTTTGTTTAATGCTGACAAAATAGTCTTGTTATTTTTTTTGATTTACCTTCCAGTTCCGCAGCATATACCCATTTATCTTTTTTATGATTAAAAAAATCTAGTAATATGTAATAAAAGTAGCTTTTCACCACCCACTGATGTTTAAGCTCTGCTTCTAAGAAATGTTTCTGTTCATATCTTTCAAACTGCAACAAGTCATTGTTCTCTGTGGAAGTGAAGACTTGGACTCTTCTGTGATTAAAAATAGAAGCACTTTAGCAAAGGAATGCAGTATTTTCCCAAAGGCCACAAATTTGCCAAAGTTGCCGGCTCAGTAGCTTTGACGCAAATACTGTTACTGACCAGGATTTCATAATCATCTCTTCACTGACACTGCTTTTCTAATAATTTAGCTGTCATGTCTTCAGAAACAGAAAGTTTAAGGAACTCGTTGACTCACCGTTCTGATGCCTTCATCTTTTAATGACTGTGCCGATTTTTTTCTTTCTTATTTTTTGTGCTCATTCCTGAATTATTTTTGACAAACACACACACACTCCCATTTCAAAGGACTGTTTTTGTTCATTTTGTGGATTTTTATGGCTGAGATTGTTGTTAAATTGTTTTTGTTGGTGTTTTTGTTTATGTGCGTGCCTGTCTACCCCCGCCTGTTTGAAATTGTGCTGGGTTAGGGTTCATAATGTGTGTATGTGTGTGTAAGTGTGTGTGTGAATGCCTGTAAATCAAGTCTGGTTATTTTTTGTACCTCAGAACACTGTCAGTAATTGTGGTAAACAACAATCCTTTTTTTTTATTTGTCATGGAATTTAATTTGGGAACGGAGCAAATGGAGCGACCGGCATTGGGGGAAGAAATAAACTGTCCTTCATTCTCTCTGGCATGCTGTAACTTAAAAAAAAACAAAAAACAACAACAACAGAGAAACAAGGTGTAAATACTGTTTTATAATTATGTCTTAATGAGTTTTGAAGATGAAGAAAGTTATTAATAAACCTGAGATATATTTCTCTATGGACCTTTGTGATTGTTCTGGTTTCTTCTGAGGTCTTTTCTCTCTTCCACAATGATTCCAAACACAAAGTAACATCTGTTGCCTGATAATGGACAAATACTATACTTAGTGACTACCTCAGCTAGATTTATATAGACTTAAAAGGACATATTTTTAAAGACGACATGTTACGCTACTTTTTAGGTCCATCATTTTATTTTGGGTTACTATTAGAATAGATTTACATGCTTAAAAAACACATCAGTTTCCTCATACTGACCAGATGAGAGAAATCTCTTTGTGCTGTAGAAAACAAGTTGTTTGTGGGGTAAAGGCAAATGGTAGATGGAGCTGAATAATAAAATGCGAACCTGAAATATAATTTAAAGATTAAAATATACTTTAAATGTATTTTATCAACTGATGGACAGAACAAAGGATTAAAAAAGGTTCTTGCTATTTTTACAAACTGACTTGAATAACGTGTCATATTTTCCTAATTCTTCATTTTAATTTTTCTGTATTATTTTTTATTGATTGGAATTATATGTCTGATCATCACCTTGACTGCATTTTGTTGGTTTCGGGCCGCCATAAGTCTCGATTAGCTCAATGTTGTGTTATCTGCAATATTTGATAATAACACTTAATTTAAAGATATACACACATTTTCCCCTGCTAAACTTGTTAAGTAATTCACTGGCGTTTTGCCTTCCTCTTGCCTTGTTGGTGTGTGGAATTCTTTGAAGCAGTACTCACTCCCCTGACAGCCTGTGAAACATTAACAAACATACAATTAATCATGATGAAACATGTCCTTATTGTCAATGCTGCCGGTGTGGCAGATAGGACTCGTATGGGATGGGAGTGGGGGAGGAAGTGAAATTCAGCTGTTTGAGGAACTGGGTTAAACCTCGAGCTTGACAATTCCCGGAGCTGCTGCTCCTATCCTGTTGCATCACTGGGCATTTTGTTTGTCAAACTGGTTAGGCAGGTGTCAAGTAGACACCAGTGAAGGAAAAAAGATAGAGATACAACATGCACAATAGTGTCTAATTACACCGGATCTGATGAAATGTTCTTCTGTCTATAAACTGGGGCGAGTTCATGGTAGAAACCTGCTGCAGGAAGTCAGAGAAGAAAAGAGTGTGGCTGGGAGTGTTCTTTTAATGGGACATCTCTCATCACATTGTTCTTATTGTATTAAATTACATCCACCATTACTCCCACAGAGGGCTTAGCAGGATAGTTGAGCAGTGGCTATAGAAATATTGAGCAATACCTCAGTGTAAAATCACGCTCGTACAAGTAAGTTACAAGTAAAATGCACATGAAGCACCAAATGTAAAGTCCTCATCAGACCGTGTCAAAGTGTTATGTTCTTGTATTATTATCAGTACAGTAAATTATCAATGATTGATTATAATACATCATATGTAATATATTTTGTATGTAAAATGATCATTGTATAGCTATCATATCAATGTCAAGGAGCAAAAAAGTACAACATTTCTCTTTAGAATCTTTATTTTAGAAGAAAATCAAACTACTCAATTACAGCACAATAAATCCTCATCCGAATAAAGTTTAAATTACAATAAATTTAGTATATGTTAAGTTTCAAATTTTGTTATTTAAAAAATATTGCATAGTTTAATTTGGACAAATTTTGGTTTGTAATTTAAAGTCTAAGATCAAATTAAAGGCAAATTAAAATGGCCACACTAAAACTGTCCAGTCAATGCGAATGCTGACAGTTTATGCTTACTTGCGGAGGTGGATTCTGAGTGTTTCCAATAAAAGTACCATTTCTTTGCACTTTAGAATAACACAACTTTATAGATTTTTATATTTCATTAGCTCAATTGTGTCATGTTATACTTTTGCACACTTCCTCAAGTTTAATGAAAAAAAAAGCGTTAATGGGATGTGAAAGTCCTGCTCCGACTCTGAATCTAACATGCTGATGCCAGCAATTAGAGGAGAGGAATTCACGCGGAAGAAGAGCAACAATGTGTGATTTCAACACACCCCAACTATTATATTTACTGAAGACACACACACACATGCTCGCACGCACGCACGCACACACACGATTCAATCCATCTTTTCACTATTTTTCAGACGATCAGGCTGCACTGGATGATCAGATGATGTGATCAAGATTTTCAAGTTTATTATAAAAACAAACATTTCTAAAATAAAAGCTTGAAAGTCATTGCTTGAAAAGTGTTGTACAAACAAATTGCCTTGCCTTAAGAAACATATGGATTGAGTGCAAAGCTTACTTCTGCTCTTAATAACATAAAAAGAAAAGAAAAAATGTCAAAGCAATGACATTCAAGCGTTTATTTTAGAAATGTTTGTTTTTGTAGGAAACATCGGGGAAAAGGCTGGAAGATCTGGATTGTTTTGTCTTGATCACGACATCCGATCATCCAGTGCAGCAGGGCAGTTCAAATACAAGACTTCAAAATCATTAAAGGTCCTATTTGTAGGTTGTTGATTTTTGACTCTCATTCCCAACTCGTCAAATACTGACGCATAGGGATGCTGGCCGACCCGTCCTACAATCCCAAAGCATCATTATTACTGCTTTTCCACCAAAATTAGCGGGTCTACACAATTTTAAAATGCGGGTCAATCCGCTAAAAATCGCCTATTAAGGTCTGTGATGTGTATCTGAAGCACTACATTGTACGTCACTGACGTCATGTTTCACATCACGAATGCGCCGGAAACAGTTGTAACAGAAGAGAAAACAACAGTTGTCCCATTGTGAAAGAAGCGTCTTTAAAACAGTGGATACATTATTTTGAGCGTCACAATCCTCACAAAATGACTTGTTTCACTATCATAATTTGAGCAATTTGGTCCAATAACATTTGGAAAGAATAGAAGAGTAGCTCAATTAAATTGTTTTATCCCCCTTCAAGTAAGCCAGGTACTAAACCGGAGGTTAGCTGGCTCCGTCTGCGATCCAGGTATTTTCATACCTGGGAAGTTGAGCTTTTTTGGCTTCAAAACACCACTGAGCAGCTTTCATAGGAATGAATCAACACTGTATCCAGATTAAAACGTCCTTAATAGACCGCATCCCAAATTCCTTCTTTATTTACGCACTGCCACCGGATGTTGATAACGTGTCATCACTTCACGCGGCGGAATTTAATGCATTCACCTGGGTCTTATGTTTAGATCAAAGCCGAGCCGAGGTGATAAAAACCTGCGTCTACTTCAGAGTCAATTGACCCGGGTGTAAATGCCGAGCTTACACATTCCGATTGCGCACAAAAGCCTGATCTTAGCGGGTTTAAGTGGGATTTTTGACCAGTGGAAAATGAGTATATTTGACGAGTTGGGAATGAGACTCAAAAATCAACTTTTCTTACAGATAGGACCTTTAAGACAAGAAAGTGTCCACACAGGGAACACAAGGAAGTATAAAAAGATATAGGATTTATAAAGAATAAAGTAGAAGTCAACAATTGAATGAACAAAAATGGAATAGGAGTTAAGAGTTAAAGGTCTTGTGGTTACAGACGATGGCGACAGAAAAGTTTTAGGCATCAGGCATCCGGAAACACAGGGAAACAGGTAGCTTTCAAAGGAAACAAACTCTGCCTAGCATCAAACTTAAACTAGCATGTCATCATCCTTAAAACACTGAATTGTCTTTTTTTACGTGTTTGTTTTTTTTTTTTTTACAAATTAAACAAATAAGATTTAACGTGCAAATACGCTTAAGATAATGAGCTATAGAGGCGCTGGTTTTTACGCTAGACTGAGCCAGGCTGGCTGTTTCCTCAGCCGTTAGCTGCAGCATCGTATTGAACACACAGATATAAGAGTTCACGATTCTCATCTAAGTCACTATTTAAGTATGTAAGTACATTTACCCAAATGTCAAGACTTTTGCTTTAATTCTTTCTAGATTAAATTATTCTCTCTGTCTCTGTCTCCCAACACCAGTTTTTTTCTTGTTGCTGATGTCTTTCCTGTAAAGGTGTTGTGAGAAATAAAGAGAAATGTATTTTTGTTTATATTTGACCAATTTCAATTTAGACTTAATGGATGCTGTTGTGAAAATGTCACTCTGTTTTTTGGTTTCCTGGTTCACACTGAATACCAATAAAATATATTTTAAGAAAAAGAATATCTAGAACTGTTGTGATAAAGTTTCATATTGTCTTCAGCCTCTGTGCTACATTTTATATATATATATATCCTCTCACGTCTATATACACAATTGAAAAAAAAAGGAAAAAACAAAAACACTCGCTCTCTCTTTAAATAATAATTTGTGTCTGCTATGATATTTCCACAAAACGGTTCAATAACCTAGTTTAAAACTCTTAAAATTGTATCTGTACCTTGTCCCTCTGGAAAACTTTGGAAATATAGATTTTCTTTTGTTTATAGACTTATAGACTGCTGGATACAAGATGTCTCTCTTCAAAGCAGTATTAATACTGTGTGAATTTCCCGCTGAAACAGAGTAAAATTAATGTGATTAAATCTACAACGACTATAAAAAGCATATATATTACATTGAAGGCTGTTCACCTTCGGAGTTCAGACACTTAAAAAACTTTTTTTTTTTTTAAAAATACCTCGGCTGTACTCTATTATATGATACACATTCAGTGTATGGGATAGAAGTCACAGACTGTTTGTTACTACGGCCCCTCCCCCTCCAGACAGCGTCAACTGAAAGTAAGTTGAATCCAGCAAGAGGTTTAGGTGACGTAGCTTCTTCCTTGCATCACAGGGAAGTGAAGCAATATGAGATTTAGCCACTGTTGTGTCACTCTAAACAACAAGCTAGTCTACGATGGCTGGTGGAATTTTTCCACATCAAAAGAACCACAAAACTCCCAGTGGCCTGGGCAAAGACGTGAGAGGAATTGGGACATAGTAGAAAAGGATATGTGTCTATCATGTAATGAGTTTTTACACATTTACAGATGACGTGTATCTTTTTTTTTTTTTAGGTATTTCAGACCATTTTTAGCCAGCTGTGACGAACCACAATGTATCTTCAACCATATTTTTAGATATTATTATCATTATTATAAGAGTTTGAATAGAGGGGTAGAGGATGCTTCCCTTATAATGTTTAAAACACATCGTCTTCTCAGCATTTGGCCAAATGTTCTTGCTGACAAACATATTTCTCTTTTTTACTATGATTTAAAATCAGATTGGACCGACTTCACAACTACAGTGTGTTTCAGTTAGTTAGTTAGATGAGGAGTTTAATACCACACATGATGACCCATTGACTGATGACTGTTTGATGACCCCGTCCCTGCTCCTGCTAAAGGCTGACAGTCAATCAGTCATCTGCCGTCATGCAGCTCAGAGCTGTTCAATCACAATTGAAAATATCTGGAGAAAATTATAGAGATCTAACATTGGGAATCAAATGTTGAATCTGTTTGTGAGAAAGCACAAGAACTTCTTCACTTTCTCGGAAAATGAACTCTTTTAATGATTGTGGCTCCATCATGACTCTGTTCTACCACAGTTTGATTTTTTTTATACCTTTAATTGCATTAAGTTCATATTTCAGTGCAGCCAGGAGGTATCTTTTGTGTTTTTACTTTTCATTCATATTTTACACACCTAGTGATACAAAAATCAAAACGAACAGAACAAAACAAAATGTAAAAAAACAAACAAAAACAAAGCTATACTATAACTATATTTACATATTCATCTATACATGGCCACACCTATACGTATATAAATGAACCTGCATATTTGAAAATGCGTTACATCATTTTATTAATGCCTATGTACAGATTGACTGAGAACACTGTCAAGGTAACTGGACAGACCTACAAGAAAGGAAAAAGAAAATAAAGTAAAATAATATTGATAATAGATCATTACAGGTGTTTGTGTATGTCTCCTCCAGTGCAAAATGCATAATTTTCCTGAAATCTGCCTCTGTTCTTGTGATAAGATATGGTATAAGATTTACTAAATACATTTTTAAGTATAAACATTATCATAAAACACAGTTTATTGAATCTGTTTTTATGATTTGGGATTTTAGTTCTGAGTAGTTCTGGAAAGCTACATGCAAAAAATACACATATATAATCTCTCATTCCTAAACAGTGTATGTAACACTCATTATCTACCTCAGTGCATCTACAGGTGTGTTTCACAATCAAACACTGCGTGCATTACGGCAGCATGTAAGTACAGTATTTCATCATCACAGTGAGTGACAGTGAGCACAGCGGTAGAGACCATCCCACTTCCTGTCTGAGTGGTAAATTCCCTTGAACGCTGTGGCTTGTGTATAAAAGCTCTGCAGGTCGGCACAGGCAGGCAGAACAACACTGACAGAACAACTGCTGGGAAAACCAAACACACTAAAACAACTTCCGATCTACTGACCTTCACAGGTAAACTGGCTTTCTTTTCTTGTCGTATATTTGGATCAGATTTTGTATTTGCTTTGCTTTGACACACTTTAATAAAGTACATTAGTTTATTTAATGTACTTTGCTGCCTGCTGTGTCATTATAAACTGACAGACGATTCATTCTGTTGCTGTCAGAGGAAAATCAGTGTACTACGTCTAGAATATGGCAGCTTTTCTGGATGTGTGTTTTTAATCTTCATCTCATTCAGTATTACTGTAAAAATACTTTAAAGTCGAGTGTTGACAGTAGTGTGTCGTAAATCACTGCAGGAGCGTACAGAGATGTACTGTAGCCTTTGTAAATAATTTCATTCAAGGAAAATAAATTTAAAAAATAAAAAAGCCAATAAAAAGACAGGTGAACCTAGAAATCCAGCTGTCTTTCCCAAAATGCTTTCTGATTGAGTGACACTGGAGATTGCTGTCTCTTTTAGAAAAAGAAAATGCAATCCGAGATGACATGCAACGTGAGCGAGATGTGGAGCCCCAAGATGCCCAACGGGCTGGACTTGGAGATTACCCACCATCCCCTCACAATGAAGCGCGTGGTAAACCTGATCATCGCCATGGAGAGGTTAAAGGGCAACGTGTCGGAGTCACCACGGAGCACTGAGTTCACAGATGAAAACCTGCTCAACATGTTGCTGGAGAGCGCAGTAGAAGGTAACCACAAAAAAAGCTACTGAATCGATCTATATATGTAAAAACAAAATGCTCTCCTCCCTTGGGAACTGTTGGAAGTGACTTACTGACAGGGAGTGAACAGTTTGCTTTCAGATCTTGTTGGCTTATCTTCAGATAGGGAGTGTTTATCATTTTTTGTAACTGGAAACCAGTCCAGCTAACTGTAACACCTGGGGTGTTAAAGATGTTGATAAACAGCACTAAATGATGTGTATGCATTCAAGACTCACTCGTGCAGGAAGATACCAAGTCTGTGGCTGTAGTTGCAATTCCTGCTTGAAAGAAGATGAGAATCATAGCAAACACACAACTGATCAGGTGTGCTTCTTTTGCCCTCAGAGCGAATTGTGTTCGAGCGCACTGCTACACCAGCTCAGTACAAATACAAGTTCCAGAACCTGTACAGCGTGATGGACAGCGAGCAGAGGCACTTAGTCCGAGTACCAAACAGCATGGAGCTCCACGCGGTGATGCTGCAGGGAGGCACTGGGAACTGTCAAGGTAATTTCATGTGACAGATCGGTTTTGAAAATCATCCTCTGTGTCATGGCAGATATTTTCATTGAGGGCTGACAGGTGTGATATTTTAGCTGAAGCTATTTAAAGGTATTATTTTACAACATTTTTCCACACCAAAATGAAGTGTTGCCTCCAGTACTGCATTCTTTAAGTCTGGATCGAGTTAACAAGCCAAAAATCCTCAGAAAACACTACTTTAATCTTTAACTAAGTGCTATCATTTTATAAGCTTGTTAAATGTTTATTGTGTGTAAAAGCTTAGTTAGTAAAGTAACTGCTGACAATACATGTCAAATAAAGGTAGTGGAGTAAGAGGTACAATGGTTCCCTTATAAATGTAGTGGAATAGAAGTATAAATGACTGAATGAAAGAACAGGTACCTCAGATTTGTAATTAAGTACACCACTTGGCTAAGTGTACTTAGTTCTCTTTCATCACTGCACTAGGTCCTGATTTGATGACTTGGATACAAATTTTCTAACCTCGAGCGCATCTGTTTGACCTTGCTTTAGCTCTGTTGCACAAATCCAAATGTTTCTTCAGCAAAATGCACATTTGTAGCATCTTTCTGAGACACTGTCTTACCTGTATCCTCTGTTCTCTCCTCAGTTCAACTGAACATGGCGACCTACCTGCCCCCTACACCCAGTGCTGAGGCCGTAACTGTGACTCTGTGCATCAAGGACACAAATCTTTACCTGTCTTGTCACAAGGAAGGTGACGAGCCAACCTTGCATCTGGAGGTAAAACTCTCACATAAATATTAAACTGAATCCCATGTGCGACATTTCTCGAAGTGAAACTGATTACCTTATCTACCTATTAATTAACTTTTGATATGAGCTGTCAGGTGTGATAGTCAAACCTAATGACATTTATATTTTCACACCTCAGGCGGTGGACGACAAAGACAGTCTGTTGAGCATCACCCCGGGCAGCGACATGGTGCGATTTCTCTTCTACAAACATGTCACCGGGCTGAACAACAGCACTCTCGTGTCTGTTCCCTTCAGCAGCTGGTACATCAGCACAGCAGAGGAAAACAACAAGCCGGTAGAAATGTGCCAGGAGACCACCAGACGCCACCGGATCTTCAAATTCCTGCAACCAAATCCGGAAGTGGACGGTGGAGAGTGTTAACTATAGTGCACTTCAGATATTCTTCATTTCAAAGTCAGGAACCAAGATGTATTTTGTTTTTAAAAAGCACCACCACTGATTGCTAAGACCACTTCTGCAAGTTTTACAGAGAGTCAATTTACTGTATGTACCAAGTACAGAAAGTGAAATGCTATTGTATTGACATAGTCAAGTATCACCACAAGGGGGCATTGTTGTGCTGTCTGGTGAGCACCCTGTTTATTTATTTTGCTGAATGACAAAAAAAACTGTCATTGCTATTATCTATTAATGTATTTATCTATTTATGCATCATCTTAACATATTTATTTATTTGTTAATCTGCTTACTAACAATATTACTATCTAATATGAAGTGAATCTTTAATAAAGCCATCTGACTTACAGTGTTTGGATTTGTGTTTTATATGCTCACTCAGGAGTTGGTAAATGACACAACTCAAACTTGGATAAATGACATCACACATTAGCTGTGCAGCTCAATTCTAAACACAGTAACCTTAAACAGATTTTGAACTTTAGCAGTCCGTTCTCCTCCAACTCCAACTTTTACTCTCTATATAGTAGGCCCAGTAGTATAAATTTGTGGTACTCATACTTTATTTGACTATTTTAATTTTCTTCCTCTTAGGCAGCTGGAGTTGCAAAATCATCTGACGTGTCTTTTTGTTCTACTCACTCACTACACCACATCTCATAGGGAAATATTGTATTTATGACTCCACTTATTTGACAGCTGTACTTGGCAGAAAAAGATTTTACATGCAAAATAGCTAATTATCCAACCAGTTGATACATTTATGATATCAATCAAATAAAATTGTTTTTGATAATTTAACACTCTGAAGGTGGTCATTCTGCGTTAGCATATTCACTTTTCTCTGATAATACTTTGGCACCAAAAAATTTAATGAGGTAGATAACTTCTTTACTACTTATTTACTACTTTTACTTAAAGGTGCACTGTGTAGTTTTGGGGAAGAAATTTTAATCAGAACCTGAATTGGCGAACCTCCGCTGCAGAGATAATGCAGAGTCTCTGTGTGAAAAGGGCTGATGAATGAGCCTATGGCCCACTGATGAAAGCCCTTGCATTTGCTGTATTACCAAAGATGTACACTGGGTGTCGGTGGAAAATATCACAAGCGGCACACAGTTAGTGACGCGTTCACCCAGCAGTGGTTGGTCGGCCAGAGAAAATAGGTGGTTTGCATCATAATGACTGGAATAAGCCTAATGTGAGAAAATGAATAAGCATATACTAGGGTTGGGCTGATGGCTGACAGCCATGGACTACTAATCCCTAACCATCGTAACATCGTGATTTAAAAGACTCCCCACCAGAGAGCACAATTAAGAGGCGTGTCCCCTCAAAGTTGATGTAGGGCAAGAGTTGTGATATGTGGGGAGAGGATATGAAAAGAAGCATGTTGTTGCTCAGTGCACTAACATTACATCTCCATGTTTTATTTTCGTATTAAACTGGTTTGGCGAACCCAAAACACTCGGTTAAATTTGTGGCAGCAGTGTTTCTTTTCCTGTGGGCTGCTGTTTCTCTCAGTTGTGCCATTTTTATACACAAGTTTCTTAGGTTAGCTTCTTAGGGTAGTTGGCCAACGTTGTTTTATGAATATGAGGCTGAACAAAGCTACGTTACGGACATGTGGTGCAGAGATGAGGACACTTTTAAACATGGCACAGGGATGTATGTTGGTGGTAACGTGAGACACTTTCCACTGCAGGGTGAGACAGTTGGAGATTCATGTCACAGCAACAGTGGGAAACAACGGCAGCTACAGTGGTGAGCTAATATGCGTACAATATACAACAATGTCAGCGTCCGTCACAATGTTTCACTGTCGCCCAACCCTATGTACATAATGTTACTTTTATAGCAACCATTTTTTATTCAGTAAATAGTAAGTGTTGTAATGACTGTCTCAGAAGACATCATTCCCTTTTCGCTTTCATGTGGTGTTGTTATGGAAGCGTGGAAAAGCTGCACAGCAGGCGACACTGGATCTCTGGGAAGCAGTGAGGCCCAAAAATACACCTGCAATTGCCGCTTCAGGAAATCTCCGAGATTGCCACTTTGAAGGACAACACAATTTCATACTGTTTTACTTTGTTTATATTTGTCGGACCCTGCCACCTTTCTAGCTTCAAACAGTGTTCTGGGGACCTTATTATCCTCTGAGAACAGCTTGTTTATTCAGTTACGGAAAAGATAAATATTTCTGAGTTTGTATTATTACCTCATCACTATTGTAAATAAGTAATTCTGAGTTCAGAATTCTTCTCCAAAACTACATAGTGCCCCTTTAAAGGATCTCCATCACTATAGAAAAATCAAGTTACACTGCTATACTTCATAGGCATTTAGTTTACATAAGCATCAGTCTGCGTAATCATATAATTTTAGAAATATTTTTTAACTAACAGCTCGAGCAAAAGTTAATTTAATATACTTTAGCACTGGTGCATCCATAATACAGCCTGTATTACTTTGCCTGGCTGGTTGTACTTTTTGTTTACATTCTCTGGTCCAATCAGCGCGGTGTCTTTGCGCATGCGTGCTGATTTTTCGAAATTTCAAATCATCCAATCAGAGGAGAGAAGGCGTCCACTCCCGGCAATTTCAAAACCGGATGCGCGAGCGCAGTTGTTATGAAGCTGTTTTAACGTATCGTAAACTTCCACAACAAGCTAAACGAGGCATTTGAGTGTTTTTTTATCACTATTCTGGATAAAGTCGAGCGAAGAAACTGAACTCTTATAAAGATGGAAGAAGGAGAGACCGTATCGATACCTTCCAGAAAAGGTTAGCGAGCTTGGGCAATTGCATAAAAGCTAGCTAGGTTATGCTAGCGTAGATGGTTGTTAGCTACACCATGCTAACGCTAGTTATACGTTAGTAACAAAAGAGGAGACATTTTTATGTTTAGCTAAATAAATAACGATATTGGTTTGGTAACTTAGCTTCAAATCTGTGTTTGACGGACCACCGTGAAAAGGCTTTACAGTAGTTTAACGTTAAATAATTACCTCAACGTAAACACTAGCTAGTTGGCGTTACAGTACGAGTCTGGGCTCCCCTCTTCTGATGCTGCACTTGTATGATAAAGGATGAGAAATGAGGCGGAATAAACAATGCCGTGATACTACTTAATTGTCTGCTATGCCTGCTTACTTTCCCATTAGCCTTATTAATATTGTTAATTTTTGAATAAACGCTACACGCCAGTGGTGACAGTTACATCTTTAATGCACTGCAAACAATGCATGAAGTCAACACTCTCCACGTCCCGTTCAGTATCGCTATCTTGATGACATATAAGATGGGGGGTGTTTATTTATAGTTGAAAACATGCTCTTCTAGGCTTGAATTGAGTCCTGAATATTTGACAGGATTTGACATAACCAATCAATCAATCAATCAATCAATCAATCAATCAATCAAACAAACTTCATTTATATAGCACCTTTCAACAAATCAAAATGCAATTCCAAGGGCTTTACAAGTGATTGAAATAACGTGGTATAAAAACAGGTTTAGAGACAAATCCACAACTTTTGCAATGAAATTAATTGTTAAAATATTAAAAGATAAAGAATAAAAGATAAAGACAAGCAATACAAATAGAATATTGCACGTAAAAGCTTATTTAAAAAAGTTTATAAATATAACATAAGAATTATCATAATAACAACGGTAAAATGTAAATAAAATCTATATAAATTATAGTAAAACGAATATAGGGCTATGATACAGACAAAATAAATTAAGATAAGTACATACATTAAAACCATAAAAAATTATAATACACTACATAAAAGCCAGACTGAATATATATGTTTTTAATTTATGTTTTAAAAGTATGAATGAAAAGACAAGTTAGTAGGCGTTCCTCATGACGAAGGACAGCACTGGACACTGGAGATTATCTTGCTTGTCATTTTCTATATTAATTGTTGGGCTATAAACTGAACAAAATGCCAAGTGTCCTAAACTTTTTTTTTTCATCATTACACAAGCAAAAGCAGAAAACATTCACATTTTCAAAGTAATTCAAAGTGCTGTATTGTAGGCAACTGGACTTGTTTCAGTTTCTTGAACTTCACCTCTCATCCAAGAGGCTTCTTCACGCCTACCAACACGCTGAGGCAGAAACTTGTCCATCCTCAGGTCACCCAGTCATAAACTGAGTAATGTAGTTTATGCTGTGTAAATGCAACCAGGACTGCACAGATTTGTACATTGGTGAGACAAAACAACCTCTCCATAAACGAATGGCGCAACACAGGAGGGCCAACTCCTCAGGTCAAGACGCTGCTGTCCACCCACATCTGAAGGAGAAAAATCATTCCTTTGAGGACAACAGTGTAAACATCTTGGCCAGAGAAAACAGAAGTTTTGAAAGAGGTGTAAAGGAATCCATCTATGTCAAACTGGAATGACCGTCTTTCAACAGAGGAGGTGGCCTACGACATTACATACTATCACCCACCTACAATGCTGTACTGAGTTCTCTCCCCAGATAGCTTAACAACCATTCACACCTGGGCTCACCTACCCCAGCAACCCAAATGAAGGCCAGTGAAGTCAATGACCCCCAAGTGGCCCTAACGACACTAAAACCCAGAGCTTACACGTGTCCTTAACGACTCTGTAAGGTCACACCCACACAGAGTGTAAAAGCTTGCAACTCCCCTTCAGTTAGTTAAAACTGAAGAAACCTCTTGGATGAGAGGTGAAACGTCTTCAAGAAACTAAAGTCCAGTTGCCTACGATACAGCACTTAGAATTCCCTTTTTTAAAAGCTGTACATTTTAGGTTTGAAATATTTATCAGTTGTCAAAGGTGCTGTAGATATTTTCTAGTCTATCAACTAATCATTTAAGCTCTAGTACGTAGGCACTTTCCAAATTAAAATTTTCTACAAGAGTAAAATGTTTCACGAAACCTGCAGCCAGATGTCAGTATTTTTCTGTGGAAGTCGTCTATGTACTATTCAGACATTTGAGTAGTCACCTACATCCACTAGGGGTGATATTGTGGATGATGGTGAAAGCAGAGAGTCAATTAAGATGACTCACCTGCTGCTGTTACAGTCAAATGAAAGTAAATATTCACTTTCTCTATTCTGTTCTTCACAGTTCAGTAGACAATTGAACTGTTGACTGTTTGAGCTTATTTATTTATTTATTTATTTTTCACTTACATAAGCAGAACTGAACTGTAGTTCACGTGTTGCCTCTGATAAATAAACTATATTGGTAAATTGTGTTGTGATTTCTTTCTCTGAAGTTAAACTAAAAATAGGATCCAAATCTTTTAATGTAATCTGCATTTATACTGAATATACGTATGCAGACACATTTATGAATTTACAATTCATGGGACCGGTGCTACTAAATTCCTGTTTTATTTGCTGTCACAGAGTTGCGTAAGCAGAAGCTGATGGAATACTTGGCAGCAAAAGGAAAGCTGAAACAGCCCAACCCAAAGTAAGAAAAAAAAATTCCATGCATGATGTGATTAATGTTGTTCATCATATCTGGAGTAAATTAATACATTAAATTGTACTTCCCAGGCAATACATCCATGATGACTGTCGGGGTAAAAAGCCTGTGACGTCTGCACAAAAGGTTCGTAGGAACCATTATTTGGAATAAGTGACTTTTATTAGTTGTGATACTGATAGCTAGACTGGATTCCTCATACTTCACTTACTAGCCAATACTAATAAAGGTTGTTATTCAGAGCTCTGGAGCCAGGGTAGAAGTGGGTCACTATTTTTCCAATGTTTTTGTTTTCACAGGTTGGGCAGGGAAAAGAGAACGAGGCTCCAGCAGAGAGATGTCACTATGATGTCACTATACTAAGCACAAAAGCTCCAACTCTGGCAGCTAAATCCTCAATTCCCCCTGCCAGAAGAGTATTTGGTGTAAATAATAAAGTGAATGTTAAAAGCAGCATACTGACTGGACAGAAGAATACCAGTCGTCCATCTGCAACCAATGGTCAAGCACAGCCGAAACTTAACCCTGTGCTCACAAGAATGTACACTGTTAAGTCCTCTAAAGCCAACCAGAATACAGCCAGCCTTCTCAAAAAGCAGCCGAACACAGGAATACAATCTTCAGGCAGATCCTCTTCAAATGCAGCTCATACAGATGTGACAAAATCAAACAGCAGATTCAGTAGTACCTCAAGTGCTACCTGGACATGTCCAGTGAAAACACTCAGTGCCAGGATGAGTCTCGGCCCTATTGTCAAAACAAAAACGGGACTCATTCCTGCAGTGACCCAGCCAAGAAACAGTCAAAACTTAACACACACCTCTGCCACTGCAGGTAATACCACCACCACCACTTCTACTACTTCTGTTGCTAACAAGGTGCGATCCAGCACCTCTTCATCAGTCTTTGTTTCCAAGAGGTCTTCCATGGCTCAGAGGAAAACATTACCTACCACTGCTCAAAACAACCCTGTCAATGAGAGAACAACTGTTTCTTCGAGCGCAAGAGCTGGGATTAAAGTTCAAGATCGGAACAAAACTAACTCTAAACTACTTTTGGGTAAACATTCTCAGCCATCTTGTAAGAGTCAGTTGTCAAGTGGACTGAAATCAACATCCAGCTCCTCCAAGTGCACAACAGCACCTATTAAGCCAGAGGAGAGAGTAGGGATGTCAAAAACTAATAAATCATCTGGGCAACCCATAGACAGGTCCACAAAGCAGAGGTCTGAGGGTGAAGGACAGAAAAATGGCCCACATTGCAATGTTGTCTCCCAAATGTCCTCGGGACCCAGCAAGCAGGTGCATTTCCAGAATGGTCGGCGGGGTTAGGCCAGCTGCTGTGGCTGAGCTGGGAGGGAAAACCAAGACATGTAAAGACACAGGTGGCAAGAGGGGACACGGCTCAGCAAATGCCCCTCAACCACAGACAGGTATAAAAAGAACAGGTGCTCCAGTGATGTCACAGACAGTGCCCCGGCCTACTAGGACTATCAGACTTACAGGCCAGGCCATGGACATCAAGACGACAAAGGTCCCAGTCAGGGTCATTCCCCAGACCGAGGGAAAGAAACTGACTGCTGCCCAGGAGGAAAGAATGTAAGTAGAACAGTACAACTCGCACTAAATGTAAAGCATGCAACTTTGATACCACCACCACCTTTGAATTTTCTTTACATTTCCAGCATCCATTGTGGTGAACCGTGTGTTACAGTTTGGCTTGTGACTTTAGCACTTACCAAAGAATTCTATTAGTATTATGTTCATGATTTCAACCACATTGTGAACCCATTAGCGGTATTTTGCATTTCGGTTGTGTTCGGTAGCTAGTGATGACTCTAGCCATTCTGCTGAAATAATAATAGGGCTTTTTCATTGATGAATTTTGCTCATGTAGTATATAGACTGGGTATTCTTTGACTTTTACCATATGGGTTCAAAATAATACAGGAGTTTCTGTTACAAAACAGAAAAGAACACTTAATTTTTAAAAGACTGAGGTAGGTCTGAAAAATTTATCAAAACCCAAATCAGAGGAACTGGAATATAAAGGTCAAATGTGTTACTCTTTATCATTACAATTGAAGACTTATGGTGCTATGGAGAAGCCTATAAATCGTATTTTCCAGGCGTAAGGTAACGTCATAGCAAAAATCACACTTCAAATCGAGAATCTGGATGATTACAAAGTTGCAAATAGCACTGGTGAAGAGGTGGAGGCAAACAATGAGACACCCTTTCTTTTTCCATTTCTCTTCTTGTGCACTTTTTCGCTTAGCTGAACAGCCAATCAACCAGTCACTGACAGTCTGGACATTGCGGCCTGGTGCGACGAAATAAAATTATATTTTTTAAGCAAAAAATATCTAATAAAAGAATTGGAAGACAAGTATTTCATGCCAAGTTTTGATTAAAGTCGAAGACAAAGTGTAAAGACAGTGTATTATTCCCTGATAACATAATTAAATTGGGAGTTGAAAAAGTTGAAACATGCAGGATAGTTTGTCTAATCGAATGTCAGGGCATATACGGACTATGCTTTCATGGTTTAATACCACTCGGGTATACCACAGGGACTGGTTTCACCCATAATCTACACCACAGTTTGTTGTGACAGATGGTTACTAATGATAATACAGAAATGACAAACAGGAAATTCAGGTCATGTTTTACAGTAGTTCAGTTTGGCTTTCAAACCTACCTCAACTGAATGAGTTTATTTTGCAATACTTATAAGTGTCCTTGTGCAGATGTCCCAATCAGTTTGTGCCCCGACCCAATCTGAGCTCATGATAATTCACATTTGGTTGATGGTGATTAAGATGCACACACATTAGTCTATGAAGCTGTGTAGCAGCAAATTAAAGCAAAACATGGCACTCAAAAATATAAGTGATCCATATCAATATTCAAAATGTTCCTTTACAACATTTGAATCTCACATCTCTGCATGTGTTTGCTAAAAAGCACAGTAAAAACAACTGTTAGAACTGTTAAGTAGAAACCAAGGGTTATTCACCCACAATACAATGGAAAGGGAGTCAACCCCAGTTTTCATTTCCTCCCATTTCCCGCATTTCTCTGCTGTGCTGTCCAATAAAGTAATAAAAAAATAGTAAAATAGGTGTTAACATAAAACTACACTCTCTGCTCTATTATTTGGTGTCAAGGAGAAAACTACAAGAATGGCGGGAAGCCAAGGGCATTTCCTACAAGCGTCCTTCAATGCCAGTGAAACCTCAGGTTAGGCGCACTGTTGCCGTACCCCAGCCATTCTGGGTCACCATGAAGGATGAAGATGAGGCCCACTCCCTTATTGCTGCTGTGGACAGATCCCTGGCTGATTGCATGAAATTGCTTGGCGAGGTATATGCCGGGGAATGTTGGTTTTGTTTTTTTGCCTTTTTTGACTTGATGTCATTTCCCACTGGTTATTAAATTTTACTGAAGTCATTTGTTGTACATAATTTGTTAGATGGGTGTTTACATGGAAATCGTTTTTTTTACGGGGAGGTGTACCCAAAAAGAAAATTTTTGTACAACATTGTTGCAATGAGACATGATAATCATTTAAGTAAGTCATTTCAAAATTGAGTGAAAAGATTGCAATTTAGATCCTGGATCGTCAATGTGATTAAATACATCATGATATTATTTTTTGACCAGATCACCCACCGCTAATGTTAAAGGTGTGTCAGGTTTACATGTGGTTCAACCATTCTATAAACTTTCGTTCTAGCATACTGATGTCCTTTCTTGCTGTCTACAAGTGTGTATGTATTGTCCCCACAGGGTTTCCCTCCAGAGCAGGTGAAGGAGGTTCTCTCAAGGCTGCCAGCAGTATCCCAGAAGTTTGCCAAATACTGGATCTGTCAGGCCCGCCTGATGGAGCAGGAGGGCAACCTGGATGTCCTGCCCATGTTTGAAGAGGCTGTTCGTGTTGTGTTGGAGGTAAGACATCTGTGATATTCAAACTTGAGACTTTTTATATTTATGTATGTATGTATTTATTTTTAAGTATCTTAGATCTAGCATTGTTTACATGCATGATTAGTTGCTTGCAGTCTACTTCTCCCCTGTCTTTGATGCTGATTGCTGCATATTTTGGTGTGTTAGTTGTCCAGTATTAAACCTCTGGGAGGAATGTACAGTACATTGCGTCAATGCTTGGCTATGTACGTGCATGTGCGTCCACAAGCTAAACAAAATTGACACTCAGTCATAAAAAAAATCTCCATATTTCTACTAATAGATGTTAAAATCTCCACCTTTTAATTAGAGGACTCTAGTTGATTGGGGGCTCTTGTGGGTAAATTTACAAATCAGTGAGACCTGGCTTCAAGTAGTGTCACATTTACATTTGCCTTGGGATTGATGAATTTTCAGGAAATGTACTATGATCTGTAGGGGTTGGCAAAAAGACAAGCTGATGGGCATAAGTGAGCCGTCCGATGAATCACTTGGGCTGACATCATGTGTACTTCAGTTGAAAAATTAATTATCAGTAAAGGAATGACAAAGATATACTTGAGGTTATTTGGAAACAGTGACGCCGTTACACACTTTGCACCTGGAAACTGTCCCGCTCAGTACATGACTTTGGCCACAAGTATCAGCCAGTATATCTCTTTTAGGTTTTGTAAACTCTGAAATATTTATCTGCCTAATAAGTCTAGTATCAGACAGCCAATTCATTAATATGTCTGGTGTATTGTTGTTGTTTGACATGTCACTGACAAGTCAGACGCGAGTCACTGAGCATGGGAGTATATTTCATTCACTGGCTGAGCCACAAACACTCCCATCTGCTTATTTTCTCCATAAACAGCAACTCAGTGTAAGATTACATAAAAGAAAGGAGAATATATCTATATTGCCCATTCCTAATGTCATGATATACATTATATCACTATCACAGTATAAAATGTCCATTTTAGAGGACTTGATTAACATCACTTACCTGTGATACTCGGTTCCAAGGCTGTTCTGTACTTCAGAGGTGCTTTTTGTTAATTGACCACAGACATACTGTAAGAGGCAATAGGAACCCATCCCAGGTTTTGTGTTCGTTAATGTGTGCGCACAATTATAGATTTGTGCATACGTGTGATTTTTGGAGTATCATAGTAACAAAAAACGGCATCACTATATCTATATGTAGGATATGTAAAGATTGTAATATAATCTGTAAAAGTAATTTTGGTCATTGGTATCAACTACAGAAGTTTCATATAAGGACTTGCTTAATCAAATTGCTGGTCAAATAAAAAATCAGACTTTTGTTATTTAAGCAGTTGATTTATAATCATGAGTGACAGCATCCAACAAAAACATCCAATGTAGCTGTAAGCCATGAGCAGGTCAAGCACCAATACCAGATGTTGAATTACCTCTCAGTGACAGCTCAGTCTTTATCATCAGTGACAGGAAATGCCAGGAGTTTGACTGCAAAATGCCGGCCAGCTCTGATAGCTGACAGGGTCTGAATTTCATTGTGCCTCTGAGAGTCAGAGAGTACAGACAAAACTTATCTGAGTGGATCTTCTGCTGTGAGGAAAACAGTTACTAGTTAAAAAAAAAAACTAGTTAAAAAAGTTACTACAAGGGTTGAATTGACAAGATTGAATCTGTATGAGTGTATTGATATTTATATTTCCATTTATGGATATTGACTACTTGTGCTGTTAAATTTCAGTTAAATAATAAGCATTTTTGTTATTATCAGGAGGCATTCAATACTGGTATCGTTATCAGAACAACCCTATCACAAAAGTTGGCTCCATGATCTGTACAGCATACTAAATTGTCAATCCCTCAACCCTTGATTTGGATGATAGTCATCCAATCCAATCCAACTTTATTTGTTAAGCACTTTAACACAACCAAATTTGACCAAAGTGCTGTACAGAAGAATAAAATTACATATAAAATACAAAAATAAATTAAAAGACAACAAAACATGAGTAAAAAATAATAAAAGCCACGCAATAGAAAGCAATGAAAACAAGGAGATAAAATTGACGTCTTACTGGGTGTCAAAGGCCAAGGAGAAGAGATGGGTTTTAAGAAGTGATTTAAAAACAGACAGAGAAGAGGCCTGTTTAACGTGCTGAGGCAGATCGTTCCATAATTTAGGAGCCAACACAGCAAAGGCACGGTCCCCTCTGAGCTTCCGCTTAGTTTTAGGCACATTCATGACCTCTTTTCCACTATGGAGACCTGGAAAGAGGACAGACTATACAACAACTATTTATCTTTTCAATATAAGATTTCCAAGTTGTGGACAATAGCCCGTTTCTGTGACGTTTCATCACTCTGCAGAAATGTTTTATGAATAACTTCTCATATGTTAGAAGATGTGTATTATCCAACCAAAAAAATGTCCTCCATTCTGCAGTATGAAACATGTCTGTTACAGTGACAGACAACGCGTCTTTTAGTATGGTGCAATCACAGCCCAATGGAGCAATACATACCTGAGGCAAATTTGTTTTCGTGAGAGATCTTATCTTAACCTGACATTTCCCTGTAAGTCACTGTCTCATAATGAGATACAGGGAAATGTCACGAAGTTAAGGTTCTTTGCAGTTATGACTGTTTAAAAGTTCAGGATTTTCATTTGTATGTAAAAGAAGCTAAATTTTAATCTATGAAATGATCATTGAGCTATGCTGGTTGATATTGTCCCTGATAGCTTGATTTCCCCGACACACTCACAATAATAAATCTCTGTTTCTGTCCTTCTATTTCATTCTAGCCTGTGGACGAGCTGCGGACTGTGGTGTTTGAGATTCTGAAGAAAAAGGACGAGATCCAAGGTAGTAATCTTGCATGTCTTGTTTGTAACCACAGTGGTACAATGTACGAAGATATCATATACGGTGTTGCACACCTCAGTCACTCTGTTTGCTTTATACTGTATGCAGCTGATTATCATGGTCCTGTTCATGCAATAAATCGTGCTACATTTGTCTGCCCCCGTGCAGACATGGTAGCTATAAATTCAAAATAAAGTGCTCACTTTTTGTGACATAAAACAACAAAAACACAATGGGAGAAATCTTTGTTTTATGTATTTTGGTTTCATGTTTGCATCTCTTTGTTTTAGCATTAGTTAGATGCGATACTGTTAGGTATTTGTCTCCAATCAAATCTTTACTCACAGTAATGGCAGCCCACATGCCTGAATTTGAAATGCCAAGTCAGTCTTTTCAGAATAAAACACAGTCAATTGCACAAACCACTATCACATAGTGTTAAACTTGGCCAAATCTTTTTTTCTTTCTGCAGAAGAAAGCATGAGGGCTGCTTTTACCATCTCTGTCTGAGGATGATGGATGAGAGACCCTGTTTTCCCATTTATAAGAAAAGTATTGACTAGTTATTATAAATGCCTCTTAGTTTACCACATAATTCAGCATCATGAACTACAGCCTCCAAAACTGTGAATAAACAACTCTAAAAAAGGTTGAACATCACTGTTTTGATTTACAGCTGGCAGCTTTACTGTTTTGATTCACTTTTAGTGCTCTACTCAGTGTAGTTTTCAGTATAAAGCTCTAAAAAACAACTGTACACTACACTGCTATCTGCAAATGGCAGAAAGGCAATGTTAGACACTGGCTGGTAAATATAGTTGAGCACTTTGCAGCTAAATACCCAAGATTTTATTCTCAGGAGTTGGAGACCAAGCCTAAAACAAGAGTGAATAAAGGACACCAAATGAATGCTAATGTTAATCGAAATCTGCAAGATTTGTAAATAAGCCACTGTTTGCTAACATGTTCACCAAAACTACTTTGTCAATGTTGTGTTTACATCATTTTAACTTCTTATGTTTTTGTCAGCGTCTGATGAAAATGGAAAAGAGGATGACCAGGTTTCAGGAGGTGAAAGCACTCCTGAGAGTATCAACAATCCACTGATGACTCCTAAACCTGTCAGAGCCCTCATTTGTGGGGAGCAAGGAGAGTCATCTGTAGTAAAGTACAAGATCACAGCAACTCCTGGGTATGTTTGAGTCATTTTTACAACTTCCAGCAATATATTTAATGTTTTTCATGCCAGCCAGTTTGTAAGAGTAAAACACATTTGTTAGTGATCCAGAGCTGAATGAAAAAAAACTGGACACACCTGATAATCCCTTTAGTGTCATGTGAGTTTGACCGTGGGATCATTTGTGTTTATCCACCCTTAAAAAGCCAGATTACTTTACATTAACCATAAACTAGTGAGCAATGGCACCCCGACATTTTGTCTGGCTGGTACGCATTTTGACATTTTGTACAAAGTACAAAGTACACTGGTGCACTTTGTCACTCTAAATTATGCAAAAAGCTTGTGGCGCTATGTGAATTTGACCAAATGTGCAGCAGTAATTGTGCCTAATAGGAAGAGGCAGTGGCAATATGCCAATAAGCCTGTAGCATGCCGAAAACCAAAAGAAGAGGAGGAGCTCGACCAGTCATAGCGCCGGATTTGTTGTCATGCTACAGTTGGAAACCAATATTATAATCACTTCTGCAACATTATTTAATAGAAAAATGTCCCCGAATCAAGCAAAGTGATGGCCCTGTAAAATTCAGATGGATTCTGATTAGCTGTCACTGTTCATCAAATTGCTCTGAAGTGAACCCAATAATATCGTTCGCCACTGTCGATTTTGTTATTGTTCTTAGTGTGGATGGCCCATAAATGCGTAATATAATTTCAAGAGACTGGCTGGGCTCTGCCAATTGACAGCAACATTCTTGAACCTGATTTGTCTCATTCTCCCTCCTCATTCTGGCAGGCTGTGAAGACTAAAGGTAAACAGACTGGTGTGTGTGGGAAGAGTTAAGTTCAACGGGTCCTGGGGCTAAATTATAACTATTAAAAATCCTGATGTTGGTGTAAGCTCTGTTAGCAGCTCTTATATTGGTACATTTTAAATTTTTGTGGGCTGTCACCTCTGACGCAGACGCCTCTGCCCACCTGTGTCGAGTCGAGGAGACGCTTCCCTCCTAGTAACCCCTGAGGACTGTACGTGTAATAAAACCTGCTTATGTAAAAAGGCAGTACTTGCATACACATGTAGAGAAGCAATATTTCAATCTGCTCTGTCAGCATAGCACGTCAGCAAAACATTTATTTATTGATTTATTCTTTTTAAAGTATTTTTTTGGCCTTATTGATAAAACAGCTCAAAGTAGACAGGAAACAGGATGAGAGAGAGGGGGGGAGTGACATGCAGCAAAGAGCCCCAGGCCGGGACTTGAACCCGGGGCCGCTGCAGCGAGGCCAATGAACTGAGCTAAACGGTGCCCCAGGAAAACATTTATTTTAACACCATTAGACATAGATTTATTATTGAGTTTATCCAGTGACTTTACTGTTGTAAATATTACTGTTGCTACTCTAGAAACAACTTTTGTGGTTCACATTACAGTACATAAACACCTGAAAATGGAGGTCGTCTCTGTGGATCACTGCTGCAGTCAGGTTGATAAACAGTAGTAAAGATAATTCCACTGTTTAATTCCAAAAGTTAAAAAGTATCTACATTTTAAAAAAAAAAGTTTAACCTACTTGTTTTTCTGGTGACCGCTAGAGAGTGTACCAACGTTTAACCGACTAGACAACTAAGCACGCACAACCGAAGTAAAACGTGACGGTGATGATGGGCAACTTGTTTTGTCAAGAAGAGCCTCTCAAGCCCCTCATAACAGTATAAGTGAATGACGCTTGTATACAGTTGTCCTGAGAGTCAACACACAAAAGACTGAAATGGCCGGATATGTCTGTCCTGTTGAGAAGGTCCAGACATTGACCTGAACTAGCTGTAGTCACTGGGTCAGGTCATAATGACTAGAAAGTCATTATTTCTCAGAAGCTGGATAATTGAAAATTGTCACTGATTTTTTTCCCCTTTATTTTCTTTCAGCGGCCTTTCAAGTCAACAGCAGGAACCGGCACGGGTCAACGGCCAGGAGGTTCGCTTCTTCACTCCAGTTAGACGCTCAGTGCGCATCAAGAGAGCCTCACTGCGATACCCTGTGTCCCTCCAGGACCATGATCTCTGCGTGGCCTCCTACAATGACCTGATCTCCGAAGAGGATAAAGAGAGAAGTGAAGAACAGAAGGATGGGGAAAACAGCCCATCTGCTATCAACACGCCGATGTACATCTACAGAGAGAACGAAGCACTTAAAGACAAAGTGTTCGTCAAGCTAGTCTGCGATGAAGGCATTTAGCTTTAGGTGCTTACTTCATCAGCATGTAATTAAGACAAAATTCAGATGTTTGGTCACTGGCAGGGAGAACAAAGAACAATGTTTTAAAATGTATGTTTGAGGTTTGTCTTTGTAAGGATGGAACCTGACCGAGGTAATCAAATGTTTTATTATTAAGTTAGGTATTTCTCTTCCTTGCTTATGGAGAACTTGATGTTTTTATTCCTTTGGTGCCTGTATTATTTTATTCCTTTAAATAATGTGGTGTACATAGCAATGTAAAAATAAATGGCCGTTTGTAAATACTGTACTTTTAATCTTTATCAGGCATAGGACTTTGTTTCCTGCACTGGGCTGCACATCTTTTAGTCAAGTCAAGTGTCTTATCAAACTGGTAATTTCAAACCATTGTGCTACAGAAAATACGAGGCTTATTTTGTAAGCATCTAACTGAAACTATGCATATTGCCATGTGCATGAAACCTCAGCAGAAGGGTTTTCACCACACCTGTAAATTGTGTGCGTCACTAAGTGGCAAAACATGGGGAAAAAAAACTGAGTTGCATCAGTCAAAATCAGCTCCTGACTGTAATCCATTTAATACTCTGCCCACTGTTGTTTGTTTTAAAACATGATAAACATGCAGTTTAGCAGGTTTGTTTTTAAAGCTTAGCATTATGACATTTTTCTGATTTGAGACACTATACAGTAGATACTGCACGAGTAGAAGTACTCGTCTTCTGACATCTTGCAGGTGTCACCACCTCTGTGTTTTAAATTATCAGGCCATTCTGTCTAAGCTGCTAAAATATTAAGGACACCAGATCTAGGTCAAGATTACGTTTAAATGTTCCTCATACCGACTCTGAACTGGTTTCTTTAACTGCACTTACCTCACTGAAATGAAATGCAAAACAAATTTGACACTCATGAAAGGTGCTCTGTGTGACAACTTCTTGCATTTTACATGTGTTAATCACGGATAAGTTAAGTGTTCAGCGGATTGTAACATGACGTGAAAAATGAGACCTTCCTCACCTCTCACGGTTGCCTATACGAGTCTGTGGACGATGTGTTTAAGTTATTTAACGCTGCTGGACTGTGGATTTCTTCATGAAGAATATGGGTTGAGCTTTCCTCGACAGTCTAAAAAAAATTGACTTTATGCATGTTCACGAGTGCCTTGTCTGAGATGGTAGCTAACGTTAGTTTAGAAATAGTCGGCTTACACAAACTAACGACCGACATCCAGCACATTTTTAAAGGACAGACTTTACATTTTTAATTTAGAACTGAAAAAGTCAAGGCAGTCCTTCTCAGACATTATTATGTGTCCTGTTTGCTACTGTCGACAGGCTAACAAACCCTCCTGTGCCAGTAGCCTCTGAACATCTACTGTATCTACCAGGGCCTGTAATGAATTTGCATCCTTCTTCACTGCCAAAATTCAGAAAATTTGACAAGTGGTCAGTGCCACCGTACCAGGTACAGGAGGTATGTTGTCCATGTGTCAACCTAAAACCTAAAACCAACTCCAATACCATTACACAATTATATCCAATGAATGACAAAAACCTACAAGAGATAATAAAGCATTTGAAATCTTCCTCCTGCTGCCTTGATATTTTACCAGCAGGGTTCTTCAAAAAAGTTTCAGACTGCATGACTCCAGATCTGCTCCAGGTTGTCAACATGTCTCTTCTCTTAGGTGTCTTCCCCCAAGCCATGAAAACTGCAGTTACTAAACCACTCCTGAAGAAGAACAATCTAGACACATCAGTAATGAATAATTATAGGCCCATATCAAACCTCTCAATTTTAAGTAAAATCACTGAAAAAGCTGTTTGTCAACAGCTGAACAATTACCTAATAATTAATGGCTGTTTTGACGTCTTCCAATCATGATTTCGACCACATCACAGCACTGAGACCGCTCTAGTCAAGGTCCTCAATGGCATTCATGTAAACACAGACAGTGGCAAAATTTCACTGGATCTCAGTGCTGCGTTTGACACAGTCGACCACAATATACTACTGGACCAACTGGAAAACTTGGTGGGACTCTCTGGTACAGCACTAAATTGATATAAATCCTATCTAAATGATAGAGACTACTTTGTGTCTATAGGTAATTACACATCTCAGTGGATGAAAATGACAAGCGGAGTACCACAGGGCTCCATTCTGGGGCCTCTACTATTCAACATTTACATGCTTCCTCGAGCTCAGATAATGGAAAACAACAAAATATGTTACCATAGTTATGCAGATGACACACACATTTACATAACCATATCACCAGGGGACTATAATCCCATACAAACGCTGAGTAGATGCGTTGAACTTAACCAAAGATAAAACTGAAATTATTGTTTTGAGAGCCAAGGAAGAACGACTAACAGTCTTTGCTCAGCTTCAATCTGTAATGTTGAAAACTACAAACCAAGCTAGAAACCTCGGTGTAATCATGGACTCAAGTCATTCTGTAACTCTTGCCAACAATAAAGAAATGAGAGGGAATTTTGTTATAAGAGCCAAAAGGAAAATGTCTCCTATGATTACCAGGACAGTGCAATGCCTGTTGCAGACTACATATTTTTGTCATTTAATAAGATGATGACATGCACATTTCTTCATTACATGATAGCTCCTCCCTTTTTAATAAACCTGTCTATTGTATGTCTCTTTCTTTCCATCTGTACTGAGTTACTTACTCTCCCATGTTTACCAAACAAAGCACAAGATGATATATATATATATATATATATATATATATATATATATATATACTGTATAAAGATGCTCTTTTATTTTAGGATTGAAAATCTGCAGTTTGTATATCATCACATATTTGAAAACATCATATTTGAAATATTTCGGTCTTCAGGAGATTTTCATTTTTGCGGACATGAAACCTGCCCCATGCACTGTTACTTTCATGTGTGTGGGGTAGGTTTCAAAGAAGTACTTTCTTTTAGTCATCATTTAAAACATGTTATTCTGTGTGATACTATTTTGAACAGCTTGTCACAATGTTCTTTAAATGTTCTTGGAATTTCCTCACAGATGGATTCTGTGTAGGGGGTGCTTTTTGAGTCAGGCAGCACATCCTCCCAGACAAATCCTTACTTCCTTTACTGGGTGTTGCCGACCAAACCTTAGCTATGATGCTACAATCTAAATCTGTATTCATTATTATTTATTTGCAAAGACAACATACAGGAGTTTTTTCTCGATATAGAAAATTTAAATATTTTGTCCTATATTAAGAAGTCAGCCTGACATCACTTACCGTGCTGTCATACTCTTTTCTAAGTATTTTATAAAATGCTGCCAGATAGAATCACATTTGGAAACCTGAGCTTTCCCCTAAATTGATATAGATCTGACAGAAACTGACACATCTATGGTTATCTAATCATCATGCCCTGGCTTGTTGGTGTACATCTAATCTATAAAGTACAACACTGCACTATCTAAACTGGATTATGGAGAGATCCTGTATGCTCATGCTGATGCCACTGATCCCCTTTAACCAAGAGCCATTTGATTCCTTTAACCGTCAGGGTGGGAAGCTCAACTGTGGTACCTCTGTGTTCCAGATTGCAAGCCGTGTAAACACAAGGAATCCGACAAATCGTTATCATTTCACTGCTTCCAGATTGATCAGCAACTGAAAAGACAATAGGTAGTGAAAATCTGGAGGGATTTTTCAAGGTGAAATATCATTTTTGATGAACCATTAACTAACGTTTGCATTAAACCACTTCCTAGCTAACGTTACTGTTTGATAGTGTTTAACAATATGATAGGAAAGGCATAAAATATCTAAATATCTAAAATATCAACACATATCTTGGACACATTTCTTCTAAGTGCTGTATTGTAGGCAACTGGACTTTGTTTCAGTTTCTTGAAGACGTTTCACCTCTCAGCCAAGAGGCTTCTTCAGTTCTAACTAACTGGAGGGGAGTTGCAGGCTTTTAAACTCTGTGTGGGAGTGTCCTTACAGAGTTGTGAAGGACACGTGTGAGCTCTGAGTTTCAGAGTTGTTAGGGCCACTTGTGAGTTGTTGACCCAACCGGCCTTTGTGTGGGACGTGAATGGTTGTTAAGCTGTCTGGGGAGGGAATTCAGTAAAGCATTGTAGAGACAGAAAAATGTAACAACATCATCATTCCTTATGTTGCAGGAATATCTGAGAAACTCAGGAGGATCTTTAATAAACATCATATCCTGGTTCAATTCAAACCCAGCAACACGCTGAGGCAGAAACTCGTCCATCCTAAGGACAAAACACCCAGGCAGGAGTTTATGCGGTTCAATGCAGCCAGGACTGCACAGATTTGTACACTGAGGAAACAAAACAACCTCTCTATAAGCGAATGGCACAACACAGGGGTAGTTCCTACCACAATAAGAGTCTCAAGGACCACATTTGACATGATGACACACACAGATTCCTGAGGTGAAAACAACACCAGTCAAGTTGTCGCAGCTGGTATAAACTTTAAACTTTAAATGTTCCTCATACCAACTCTGAGCTTGTTTCTCTAAGCTCCTTTCAATTGCACTGAAGTGCAAAATAAACTGAGGTTTGAGAGTGAGGCGGAGGCGGCTATATAATGACTATCAAATTCCAATCTGATCATGACACACTTTTCTGGTATTGATTTCCTGAATCCTCCTGTGATGCAGTACTTCTGCTGTGTCGAGTCTCCTCAGCCTTGTTGCTCTGGGACCAGATTTTGCATAAATTGTCTCTCACTTTTTATTTGGTTAAAAGTCATAATGTTCCCAACTGGCAAAGTCACATTTGGTTTGTGCCTAGAGCAGTTGCTATTGCTTAAGTCTTAAAAAACAGAGTGAGAATGAATAATGTGACTTTGTGGCAGTTGCTTGCCATCCCCTGTGGTTGGCTTTCTCAATAGTATTTCATTTTTGCAGCCAGTTGCACCAGTCTGTCTGGTCAGTTCAGTTGTAGAGTAGTTTGAGTGTAGTTTTAGGGTTCCCATACAAGTTTGTAACACTGTAGTGCTGAGACACAACTTAAAGTTTACACCTCCTTCAAGAAAGTGTGAAGTTATTCTTTAACTGTTAACAACAGGTAGTGAAGTGAGAGGGACTTATATTGGAAGCGCTGAAAGAAAAATGTCTGCTATGTTCATTTGGAAAGTGCAATGTCTGTTGCAGATGGTCGGCACACCTCCAGAGTATTTTCACAGCTTGGCCTTGCTGTCACGCAGCACTTTCCAAGGGGACACTGAAGCTGTTATCCCTCAATGCTCTCTCCAAAGCCACCAGACTCCTCTGACAAAAACATCCTTTTTACTTTGCAGAAAACAGGAATTGTTCAATCAGTCAATCAATCAATCAATCAATCAATCAATCAATCAGACTTTATTTGTATAGCACTTTTCATACATCAAAGTAACACAAAGTGCTTCACACAATGAGAACAATAAAACCAATACCTTCCATACATACAGTACATACATTACAAGCAATACAAAACAGGAACTCATGAACTGTTGTTCGCTGTCTTGATGACAACACATAGATAAACCAGTCATTAATAGAATAGAGTGACAATACACTGTCATTAATACTTAGTAAAAACGCCATAATTAATTAATTAATTAAAATAAATAAATAGTTGGTCTACCCCCGCCTTGATTGGTTTGCTCGTGTGTGTTACTGTCACTGAAATCAGTGATGACGGGAGGGCGGCGTGCAATGACGCAAAAAATAAAACCGATGAATCCCCTCAAATGAAACAACACTAAAGTAACGAGCCTGTCTATGCAAGTACAGTAATGAAGTATTTGTACTGCTATTATAATCCCATAGTTTTGTTAATAATATGTAATCTGCTGTGTGGATTGCTAACAGAACAAGATGAGATACACAGTGCACAGTCCCCCCCGGAGCCCCCTTGTGTGTTAATCCGGCCCTGTCTGTACTACATCCAAAGCACATAAACAGCCACTTTACACTTTAACTCTGGTGTTTACAAGGCTGCAGACTTACAGCTGCAACCAGGAGAGATATGAAGAGTAAAAGAAGAACACAAGAGAAAAGAGGGAAAGCATGGACTGGGGGAAGTTGACTCAGCTCAGCTGTGGCATTTCCTTGCATTGGCACACATCATCGTTTCTAAGTTAAATCACCCAGCTGTTGTTGAATATGATGAACCACGATCGTTATTTACCAGGATTTCATTCCGAGAATACACAATGCGGTGTTGGTCCTTCCCATTACTGTCACGACATGCTGGCACAGACTCAACCGCCTGTGAAGCGCTTGCGTCACCCAGCAGGTCCGTGCGTTTATAAGAGCCTCCGGTGTGCAGTCTTCAGAGCAAGCCGCGCTGTCACGCACCCGCAGCCGCCTCCACCAAGTACACACTCTCCAAGACGCACTTAGAGCGCATCAAGACTTCAGCACAGACGGTGAGTGACTATTGCATTATTTCCAAAACATGCACATTAATCTTGCATTGCTTCTCCCTCTGAGGCTTAACGCGGTGTGGGTTCACCTGTAACCTGCAGTGAGGTGAAGTTAGTGCACGACTTTACTGTCTGCCACTTCAACCTGCTGCTTAAATAGACATATAGACAATAGTAACTCGAATCTGCAGGAGAGGTTTCAGTGAGGATTTTGGTTTGTAGTGCTGAAATAGAAAGCTGGGGAGATAATTGCTCATTATGATGCTGTCCTGTGTGGCAGTGTTGGCAGATGAGAAGCTGCCAGACACAATAAACAAGCCAGTGTTGAAGGACGTGAACCAGCTATTTGGCACTGCAGCATTAGACAGGTCTTCTCCAACTGAATTTAGACAGTGAGTGGAGAGAAATATTAGACTACGTTACTTACAGAGGCACTATTTAGTTTTGAAGAAGAAAATTCACACTCAGATTTTTGTGTGTGTTTTTTTTTCATGAATGAATGAACAAGCTGTTCTCAGAGGAAAGTAAGGTCCCAGAACACTGTCTGAAGCTTGAAAGGTGGCAGGGTCCGCCACATATAAACAAAGTAAAACAGTATGAAATTGTGTTGTCCTTTGAGGTCAGTTTGTTTATTCAGTTGTACAAACAAGGAGAGTATGTTTATTTAGTTTGTTTAGGAAAAAAAAAATCAGTAATGAAGATCTTTCTCTTCTGATTAAAATTTCTTCCTGAAAACTACATAGTGCTCCTTTAAGCAAAAGCAACACAGTGTTAAAACACTCCAATTAAAGATATTAGGCAACTTAAAAGTACAGATTAGGCTACCAAGGTAATCATTACGCAGTATGTAAGTTATTATAGCCTATATAATTGCAGTGAAATGTAATTAAGGACACTTACACAACTAGCCTACTGTGCTTAGGTACAAACTTGAGGTACTTTACTTGATTATTTCATGACATCCTATAGTTAATGTACTACACTTCAGTTGTAAATGTTTGTTGATAAAAGTTCCCAGTCAACCAGGTCATGGTAACTCTTAGAGTTATAAATATTCTTCTTTTTACTCCACTGCAATCATCTGACAGCTACAGGTACTTGTTACTTAAATCTTTAACAAAACATATGAAAAAGTTTTTCAAATGAGCTCCACCATGAGAGTAAAATGCTGCTCAAACATCAATTCATGAGTAATAATAATCTTGTGATAGACTAGATACAGTATATATGAAGTGAATCATTAAATATATACACACATGGGGACTTTTTCTCTGCTTTCAGTACTTAACACAACATTTTCAGTGCAGTACTTTTACTTGCAACACTTTTTTTTTACAGTGTAGTTTTGGTACCTTCATGTGTAACTAGAATGTTAGTGCTGAAGATGGTTGACGTAACTACTTTGTGGCTAATAGCTAATCTACAGTACAAGAATGAGAAGTAAGCTAATCACATAGTTGAAAAGTAAAGGGGAAAGCTGCAAATACAAATACAGCAAAGACTTGTAGGAGTGTTTTTAAGTACTGCACATTGTAATTCTGGTTTATTAAAGGTGTTTCTTTCCCCTCATGTCAGCACGCCACTGAAGAAAACAGCATGGTCCGGGCTTTTCTGCAATGTGAAGGGAAATATTTGACAGTCAAGAGGTTTAAAGGAAAACTAGAACTGTGTGCTGTTGAGGTGCAAAACGGTACCATGAAGAAAAGACGTACTAATGGTAAGCTATTTGCTAATGACCACAACTATTTCAAAATAATATATAATAATTGTTGTGAAAAGGTACAAATTTGATGCCCCCTTGATCTGTGTAGTACACTCCATCCTGACTGTGCCATTTGAAGTCTTTATATGGGGCATTTGCAGTGTGATCTGATTTTAATCTGATTTGGATTATTATGGCAAATTCATAGACTCAGACACAAAGTAAAAATATGTTGTCTTGTTTCTGTCCTTAGGATTGAATTATACTGTGGACATATGCGAACAAGAAAACAAGATGGCTTTCTGTTTCTGGTATAAACATCAACAATACCTCCCAAAGGTGGATGGAGACACCCTGGAGGTAAATATAAACATATATACAGTACATACATAAACAGTACACACACACACACACATGCACGTGGACACGCTCTCTCCCTCCATCTCTGCCCACAGCTGATTTCTGCAGCATACAACAAATGAAAAGAAACAAATGAAATGACAGAAAAAGTAACTGAAAAACTGATATTATTGAATGTGCACATTCCTTGCTTTTCTCTGCTAAATGTGGGTTTTGTGTGTTCACAGTTGGAGAAGGTGGCTGGTGATGCTGTCGATGGCAGCTCAGATAATGCACCTGATATACCTGATAGTTCCTGGTTCGAGAAGGAACCACGTGGACGCTCTGGATTTTACACCTTGAAAACTGTGGCTGAACCCAAGCAATACATCGCACCGAATCATATAGGCAGCCAATGGAAATTCAAGCTGTCTCAAAACGGTTGTGAGGGCATTGTGGTCAAACAGAAAACCGTAAATGTACGTTTTCATTATTCTTATTTGTAATGTACTTTGTAATGTTTTACGTTGCATCAACTTCTACCTGTTCTGAAATGTTTCCTCGTAACAGACACGACTAAAAGTCTACACTGTGGGCGGCAGATTCAATCTTCACCATGGTCACCATCTTAGTTTGCCGTGTTAATATGCTAACATATGCTAAATAGCACAAAACAAAAAGCACAACTGAAGCTGATGGGAATGCCATTCATTTTGCATGTGCTTGATTATAAACCAATTTATTGGACGAGTTGAAATGTAGACCAGATGATGCTTCTAAATAAAAAAGTCATAATAAAAGTGATGACAGTTCAATCCAGAGGGCAGCATAAATCTAGGCCAAATTTCATGGCAATCCATCCAACAGCTCTCAAGATATACCACTCAAAACCGCATGCAAACCTCATGCTGGTGCTAGAAGAAGGGTCAGTAGGATTCATCTTCAGGGAACCACGAAAGTCTGTTCCAAATTCTGTGCATATACGTCCCGTAGACATTGAGATATTTTACTGGATAAGAGAAAACTTTGACCAACTGGTGGAGTCAGAAGAAAAGTCAAGGAGTCACCAAAGTCAGCCTTCAGCTGTCTGTAAGAACTTTTCCTGAATTATTTCTGAACACATTGCCTCTGAATCTCTCAGTTTGTCACCATGTTGGTTATCAATGAGAGCATCATCTGCACACCCTCTATATGCATGAACGATCCAAAAGTTTAAAGTGACACAGAGCCAATTCTCAGTGAAGCAGTTCTCTCTGATCTAGCCTCTCTTCCTTCCTTCCACTCTGTCTCATTCATCCAATCATTATCTGCATTTTTGTTTCTAGTTATTGGTCCTGACCTGTCTTCTCTGTGTTGTTTTTTTCCCTCAGGCATCCAAGTGAGCATAACCTTTTACGGCGTAACTCAAGATTTCCATGCTTCCTCTGCACCCTGACAGTTCGCTCCAGCTCTGGAATGAGCAAGAAGTGAAGTTATTCAGATCATTTTTCTCTCTTGGGTGGCTACGTGTCTTCTTGTTAAACTTCATCAAATGGGTACTCTTGCAGTTAAAGTTGGGGGACTTGGAAAAGACAGATGAAAAGGGAATGGTCAGCATTGAAGCAGGAGAAAAAATACCAACACTCCCCTGGTCCTCTGAAGTCTCAGTCCGGCCCACTAGCTGCACGGCTAACTGAGCTAACTAGCTTGTAGTTAACTCAGTTGACGTTGTATATTTGTAATTGTTAACTTGACCACAGAATTAGAACATGTACTTTTTACATGTATGCGATGACGGGTTTATTATACTGCGTTGCTGCTTGACGAGTAAACTGATCCTCATGACGGTAGAGTTTCCCTCTTGATGTGAAAATGTTCCTCAAATGCTTTTTATGTGTTGGTATTAATTGGGTTTTTTTCTTATTGTTGTGACACATTTGTATGACTATTGTATGTTTGTGAGGCTGGTTTGACCAAAAGATATTGGTGAAGTAGAGCTCCACATCAATCTCTACTGTAACAGGCTGTTTGGGGTTGTTTAACACTCCAATATTCGTGATCCACTACACTGATTGGCTGCCAGTAATGCTGACCTAGCTTGATCAAGACTTACTTGTGTACAAGCCTGATGCAGACCTTGACATGTATTCATTCATGTATTCAAATGTATATCATTCATGTATTACATCATTAATGTATTCGAATGTATATCATTCATGTATTACATCATTCATATATTCGAATGTATATCATTCATGTATTACATCGTTCATGTATTCAAATGTATATTATTCATGTATTACATCATTCATGTATTCGATTATGCAGTTATGTTTTGTTTTTATCACTTGTGTGTCATTTTCATGCTGTAAATATAAACACATTTTGTAATAAACAGCTGTATATCCTGAATCGTGTCCTGGTGCCTCGGCAAGTTGTGTGAGAGACTTCAGTGGTTTAGTGGTTATTTAAAGGTGCAATATGGAAGAATTTTAGTTTAAAACATTCAACAATTATATAAAATTATCAAAAGAATGTGAAGAAACATAGTTTTGACGTTATTTCAAAGACGTCTATGTATTGTGTTTCAGAGATATCCACTGAAGATAGCAAGCACAAAAACCTCTTTCTTCCAGCTGTCCAAAGGTCCTGTGCCAGTAAACGCTAATCAGGTTAGATAAAATTAAACTCTCTTCCCATACACTTTCATGTTTCTGCTCCAACAAATCAACCCCTAGAGCAATAACTCCTCTGTTCATCCTCTAGCAGGACTGGTTCTCACAAACTTTTCTAGTTATTGTTGCACACTCAAGTCTCAACCTGTAAAGCAAAAGCTATGAGACATGATCACCGTTGCCGTTTGTACATGCAATATATCACTCTCAGCAGACCGAGACAGACTTTCGGTCTTCTCTCTTTGATGATGGTTGTCCTTGCTTGAAAAATAACTATACCAATGTGACTTTTGTTCGGATATGAGGCATGAAGGGTATGAGCGGTGTTCGGATGCATGAGAGTGATGGAGCAGAGTGAGAGCACAGGAGAGCACAAAATATAAACAGTTGAATGCTGATTTGATTGTTTTCAGATCTGTATCTTATTTTCTCTTGCTTCCTCATTGGGAATTAAGTAAAGATTTTATTGATATGGTAGCACAAAAAAAAAAAAAACAAGTTACAACTGGCTCACAGTAAAAGCACTTAACATGAAAATGTCTTTACAATCAAGATAGTAGCAAAACTGAATCAAGAAAACAAAAACAAGTGCAAGTCTTGTTTAGACACTGAGGATAAATCTAAATAGTTTTGCGTCACAGTAAGAAGTAATCAGTTGAATGAATGCTGTTATAACAATGAAAACTCACTTTTCAGCCAAATTATAAAATCAGTGTGTACTGAGACGTACTGAGGCTAAATGCAGCATTCAACGGTCAGTATGATGTTCTAGAAGTTTTAAAATAGAAAGGTCGGACAAAATTAACAGAAATGACTCACAGCACTGTAGTCTGTTAATATCTCCCTGCAGCTTCAAGCAGTGACCACGGTGAATCAGAGTCACAGCCACACCTCATACGACGTAGATATGTTGGGTTTTAGTGTGTTTCTCCATGCATCTCTGGTAGACATAAATACAGCTGTCACCACAGTCTGACCCCAAAGCAAGATTCAGTAGCATAATGACTCATCCTTCTTTTTTAAGTTCCTTGAGATGGTGTTACTTTTCCTCAACACCACAGAGGAAGTTTATCACCTTTTATCACATACGCCGACGTCCCTCTTGGACACAAGGAATGCTGGATGTCTGCACCTATCAGCAGAAGATTGCCAGGAATGGATCCAAACGTTGGATGCCAAACGTTTCATCTCCCAGGTGTACAGCAACAGAACATGTGATGCGGATGAAAGTATGTTTAGTGAATATGTGTACTTTTCTGTTGTGTTACTTTTATTTTTCGTGTGTTTAAAATTACTCGGCAAAAATGTAAAACAAAATAAATAAATAAAAAATCAAATAAAGCACACTCCATGCATAAAAGAAGTGACCTTATTTTTGTTGAATCTTGGTTTGTGCTAAATGGATCAAATATATTTGCCTTTACAAAGGCAAAAGTGACAATAATTGTAATGCTACCTGTTGCTAGCGATTTAATGTTGGCGGAAAAATATCAGTGTTTGGGTACAACAACAATTGACAACGACATGGCAAACATTTAAAGAATGCTTTATTACTAGGTCAAATTGAACCAAATAAGACCAAATTAGAATACCAAATCAGTAAAGTCAGTGATGTGGGATGTGCAAAACAATGCAGAAAGAAATGAATACAACAGGGCTAGAGCAGAGATAGAGAGAGAGAGTTTATGAAAGGCTGCAGCGGGGGCTGAAGTAACATCAGGACACAAGGCCCATGTGCAGAGATTAGAAAGTAACACACCCCCAAGATAAACAGCAGAACGTCAGTGAAGAGATGTGGGTTGAGAGTTTTGATAAAGAGAACTTGCATAGAGAAACGTGACTTAGCAAGTGCGAAAAAAATGGAAACAAGATACATTGTTTTGACCATAGACAGCACAAAGTGTGTTTTCTGGACAAAGGAGGGACAGTGGTTGCAAAAGACATTGGATTGTTTCAACTCTAAACATAGCAGTCCGTGACTTTTATTCCAAGCAGAGGTTGTTTCTGAAATGCAATCTTATCCTGAGCTTTTTGGCCGACAGGAGACATGAGGCAACACGTGAGTCTGCCTGCAACTCAAGTACTTATTTCCGCCACTCCTGCCCTTATCTTTTGTGTGATTGTACACAACGGAAGCAGTCATGCGAATAATGAACCAAGGGTCAGAGTATGCAGCCATGCAATTGGCTCTGTAAGACTTTACTAGGGCAAATGGGTGAAATTGAGATCCATGAATGTCTGCGAACAGGAAGCACAATCTGTTCTGTAGTTGTTAGTCAGTCTGGGTGGAAGTGGCGGCGCCGACACGACCAACTAACACCGTCACCCTTACAGCCGCGACAGTAGTGCACTAAAACGAGTGAAGGAGTTTCAAGCCCGGAATCCTTGGACCTTGAGTTAGAACGGAAATTGACGATTGTTATTGTTATTTTATATTACCACTTTATTGCAAACCACTTTGTTCCTGTTTTTAATGGCTGTGGTGTCCTGTGTTAACCTCTAGACTCTTGAGAAGATGAAAGCCTCTGTGCTGTACTGACAGTGGGAGGAACAGGACAGTTTTCATGAATGCTCGGGGAGGACAAACTAATGCAGATGAGTCTTTTATGAGTCTGACTCACATGAGTGTATTTAGATATCAGTTATCAGCTTTGGGTCTTTTCCAGCTCTTATCGGCGCTGGTTCCTCCCGTACAAAAGCAGACAAACACTTTACTTGTGAAGCCATATTTACTTTTTTTTCATTTTGACATTTGCCTATATTTGACTGGATTCAAACTAAACACATATGTAACACAGGTCCAACTTTATTTAGCATTTTAAGGATTGCAATGTAAAATGATTTCCTCTTTGTCAACAGATAGGCGTGGAGGAGGAGTGGCAGGTTTTAGTGTCCTATTTCCACCACAACAATGCTAAAAATCAAGCAAGACAATAAATCCTTTTGATGTTGACAGCTAAATCAATCATCAATGAATCATTGTTCTCTACAAAGGCTTTTGCTATCAGCAGATTGTTTTCTCTGTAGGTGCAAGTAGGAGTTGACAGCAGCTTGAAATACCACGGTTCTACACCTCAACGCTTCCTGCAGCTGCACCTGACGTCTCACCTTTTAGTCACACAACAACTCCTTAAATGTAAACCTCATGCCAAAATGAGCTACACAGTAGAATAGGAAACCACTAAAGCAAAACAAAAAAAGTTACATAAGCACTGGAAATCCTCCAAAGTTCATGCTATGAGAAAATACATTGAAAGCGTGTTTTTTGTTTCTTCCGGCGTTATCTTTCTTGTACATGTTTTATATTTTTTCATGTCATTTCCTTATGTCACATTTGGGGAAACACCAGATAATATGTCAGAGGGTGAGGAAGGATGTCAAAGAACATGATTAAATGTAGCACAAATAAAACTTTGTGAACATTTCTGCCTGAGGCACGATACATTTTCATCAGCAATGGTGGTTGTTTAATGATGACGAAGCTACTCCCATGATCCAGCGCTACAAAGTCATCAAACGCTCTTTTGTTTTGATTATTTTGACTGAGAGACCCCCGTGGTAAATTACATACTGTGCCTTTAACAAGACACTGTATGGCACTGTTTTTCTAAAGGAAGAGTCTAGTTTTCTAGTTTTCCTAGTGAGCTTAAGCTCACTGTCAAGTTGTCCGGCCCACAACTTTACTGTTTAGGTTCGCTCTCACCGCTCTTATAGGCTTGTTCTCAGTCGCAGCAGGAAGCTATTTTCAGAGGAAAAAGCTCTAAAAACACAGTGTATATTACCTGCTCAGCATCAGATGCTGCTCAACAGCAGAGAGTCACTAGCTGGTGAACATAGTGTAGCACTGAGCAGCTTAAGAGTCAGATATTTTCCTCAGGAGTCGGTGGAGACCAAAAACAGAGCTAAAATAGAGTGAATATTGGACAGCCCAGGCGGATGGTAAAGTCCCTTTGTAGCTGCTGGATGTGTAAACAAGCATTAAGTTCAGCATATCATCTTAAAGGATGATGATATTTCAATTTTGTGTTCACAGCTTGTTTCTGCTGGCCAAGAGTGGCCAAAAAATCAGTTATTGCATGTTTAATTATTCAAAAGCTGATGAAATGTATCACAATTTACAGTCATCAACCTGAATAATGTCGATATGTTGCGTTTATGTAGACAAAAAGTTCGTCATTGAGCAGTAATGTGCCTCTACATACTTATTTTTGAGCAATCAGTGAACGCCTCTATGTGAACGTCTCGTGGGCATGGGCAAAGAAAGTGTTGAATCTTGTCATTTCATTCGAAGGACTTGTTGGGAATACTAGCAATCCTGAGTCATTATTGATGTGCGGTAACTGTTGGCTGAACCATCCACCTCAGTTGAGACACTCAGGGAACAGTAGCGCTCTGGCTCCTGCCAGAGTGACAGTTTGTTTAGAGCTGCAGAGTGGCATTTCCAGCATTGTTTAGTTAAACTAATTAAGGATGGAAAGTTCAAATGAGCTGAGCACACTCCTTCTATGGGATTACTCAACTCTAATTAGAACAAGCTTTGGGGCAATCAGCCAAGAATGTGTCCACATACAAAATATACGATCCAGTTATCCAGTTTTCAAGTCGCTCTCCACGTACGTTCGCACAATCCCATGCGCCATTTATAGGTTTATAATAATAATAATAATAATAATAATAATAATAATAATAATAATAATAATAATGATACATTTAGTTTATATAGCGCCTTTCAGGGTACCCAAGGACGCTTAACAAAGTGAAACATACAAAACAAAGAACAGATGGATAAACAAAAATACATATAAGATAAAGAACTAGGAAAGTTGATTGTTGGAGCTGAAAGGCCTTATTGAAGTGTTCCAGAGAGTGAGGGCTGTCACACAGAAGGCTCTGTCGCTGAGGATTTGCAGTTTGGTGTGAGGGATGGAGAGCTGGTGTGTGCCTGATGAGCGCAGCTTCCGAGACTGGGTATAGGGGTGGAGGAGGTCAGACAGGTATTGGGGTCGAGGGAATGGAGAGATTTATAGGTCAGGAGGAGAATTTTGTAAGTGATGCGTGATTTGACTGGGAGCCAGTGAAGGCGGATGAGAGTGGGGGTGATGTGTTGCCAGGGCTTGGTGCAGGTGAGGACCCCGGCAGCGGAGTTCTGCACATACCGGAGCCTGTCCAGGGTCGTTTATGGTTATTTCATCTCAACTAACCACCTGTAAAGTTACCGTTTCCTACTTCCTACCTCGCTAGTTTCGGCACCCTCGCTTGGGCGACACCCATCACCTAGTGACTACAATAAGTGTCTCAATGGCCACATATTGCCATGAGGACACACACACACAAAGTGAAGACATCAACAACGAGTATAGACTCATTTATGCTCCTTTTACATGCGAAAATAGATACGTCCATTTTAAAATATAACCATCACTGCCCACATACTTCTGTGGTCCTTCACGTTGGCATGGATGTTAAGCAATACAACCACTAGAGGGCGCCGCTCTGAGTCAAATCTGTCTTGCATGTACCTCCATTTTTCGACTGTGGAGTAACATCATACGAATGTTTAAAAGGTGATACCAGATAGGCACAACCTGAGCCACATGACCTCCTCTCAACCACGGAGACCTGAAAGGAGGACAGACCACTCAAACACAGATAGATTCACTGACACTGAGATCGACCCATTGTAAGGATAATGGTAAAAGGAACATAACAGGAAGAATGAGCTGTAATTTAAGATGGGATGAGTCAGATTGTCTGATACAAATGGGTAATTCCACAGAAAAGGGGAAAGTTTTGGATGGATATGGTATGATGAGTCAGATGTGAAATGGTGAGACTTACAGTGGCGGTCCTAGCTTGCATGATGCCCTGGGCGAACCGCACCTTCAGCGCGCAATTTGTGATGTGATTGACTTTAGCCTACTAATTGCATTAATTGTGCACTATTAGATGAATCCCCTGCTTCACCGCTTCCCTGCACCAGTAGGGAGAGCTGAGGTTCAGAGGTGAATCTATCCCACGCCCTAATATAAGTTCACATCTATTTCCCTAAAATGAGCAGTTTGTAAGGTATGGCCAGAATTTAAGTATAAAGTAAGAGTGAGTCAACAGAAAGTTGACAATATGGCAAAGACGTCTATGTTCTGTCTTACGGAGATGTCTAGTTAGCAGGCTAACAAGCTAGCCCTGGCCCGTCCTATCTACCTATACCACATTGTACTGGCAAGAGGCGACAGTCAGATAGTCTCGTACTTTCAGCTAGCAGATATATGCCATCGGTTTGCGTGGTAAATGAACAATATAAAATCACAAAAAGTCCACAAAAAACAAAAAACTTTTAATTAAGCTTCAGATTGAGAAAATAAATTTAAAAAATGAAAACCTGCGATGTGCCACTGTAATATGTGATGAACCGAGAGGGCAAAATTGGGGCTTTGACACTGACAACTTTATCAACATTGCACCAATGAAAAGGAATTACACATATTGTAACTGCAACACATTATACAGCGCCAAGCATGGTGGCACAATGGTGTCTAAAATATATAAAAATATATCAATATTATACCAATCTGTATGGTGAAACATGGTAAAACATTAAAAACAATGCATACTGTGTGTGTATGTACTGTATATATGATGTATGTGTGATGAATAATTACAATGGAGTATAAAAAAATATTTTTAAAAACAAATTTTACCCAATTAATAATATGGATTAATAAATAACTTTCTTATTTTTAATGTCACGTGTTGATTGAGTGTGTGGGTTCACATCTGCTAGAAATGTCTACTTGTTTAACTGTTTCACACAAGTTTTGTTGTAGTCTGAGCATTTGAAGAGATTGCAGCTTTAGTTCATCAGAATAATTTCAAATAATTCCAGGAAATGTACCTTCACCAGTTTACAGCTTATCTCACCCCAACAGGGCACTTTTCTCACAAACAACACTATAGTTTTCCACCTCTACCGATTGGCAGCTGAAAGCAGTGTAAGCAGTTGGCTGACACACAGTGCTATAATCAGTGTGTAACACACTCTCTGAATATAAGCCAGAGCAACTTGATAACTTTGGATAAACTCCAAAGTTCTGATCCATGTCCTGCTTAAGTTGCTGGAAGCTGCAACAAATACCTGAACAAATATAAATATAGACCTTACTGGCAACATATTTCACTTTGCCCTGGTGATATCTGCAAATAATTTAGATCTCCATCGGTGAGACTACTGCTGCAATACAAATGAAACACTGATAACCATGTAAATACACGTGGTTGTACTTTCAATCCATAAAGCAACTAACCACAGCAAGGTCTGTGGTTTATTATAAGGATATTGGCCTCCATTTATCATTGTGACATTGTTACTTTTGGATTAAGCACCACAAGTCAAATTCCATCTCCGGCCATTGTATTAGGGTGGTGGGTGGGTGGTGTCTTCGCGGCTAGACACCATTTAAAGCAGTGTTCATTTTGTTGTAAATGCAATATCAACACATCTCACCGAAGCTATTGAGGCGACATGTTTGAGTACATGATCTGATTGGACAATTGTTTTTTCCAGACTGGAATTGTGTAAGTATTTTGCCAAAATATAAAAAAATATAATAATATAAATATATAAAAACTGTCCCTGTGGTGTCCTTTTCTGTCAGAAGTAAGTTATAAACTCAATATTGACTTCACATCACCTTTTCAGTTCAAGCAGATACGGAGCAACATTAGCCTTCCTTTGGAGTCATGTTTTTGACCACTACTGGGGGCTGGGTACGGATGTGTAAAAAGAAAAGCTCCGAGCAGCTCATTTAAAAGAAATTAATGTGAACTCGTTGATTTTTGGGAGCGTGAGCTGTGTTCAAAACTCAACGTTTTGAACTACAAATGTCAACTATTCATTTTAATCGGTGTGAATGGAAAGAGTGAACACACCACAGACAAAGGACCTCGTCCTGCCAATAAGGGGGCCAGATCAGAGCATCATGGACAAATGATTTATTTTGTTGTATAATTTGAATGTGTTGCACAGGCAGATCTTTGCATTGTTATATAGAAAGGGAAATAGTGTTTAAATGCAGAGAAAGAAGAGAGAAAGGATTTTAGTGATCCACATTATATCACTTCTGTGCACCGTATTTTTGTATAATATACCTAGATTCGAATCATCTTTTGTGTATGTTGATGCTTTTCTGTCTCTGTCGAATGGATGAAACTTATAACCTGATAAACATGTAAATCTGTCACACCTGCTTTGAGTGTTTGTCATGGAGGCCTGGTGACTCACCCAGATGTCAGCTCCACGAGAAGAGTGATGAGTGAATTTCCTTCTTCAAAATATTTAACTATGGAGGAGGTTTCCGAAAGATAAAACAGCAAACAAGGTGTTCACCCTTAAATTACACTCCAGTTCTGCCATAAGAACACAAACTGTACCGCCGGCAAAATGGATAAAATGACAACATATATATTCTGAATGCGTTTGCTGGTATTGGGATGACATGATACTAATGTGCAATTCTGCATGATTGCACATAATGCTTTTAAAATATTTAGGCTGGGTCTAACCTAGATTACACATTTTCTTCAATATTAAAAAACAACAACTTAATAATGTCTAAATTGATATACCAGAAAAGTCAGGAGTAAAATACTGAGATACTTGTAGGTTCCAGTTTATTCGCTCCATCTGGCTAAAAATAAATTAACAGCCCTGCACTCTACAGTCATGAAGGTAATAATTTTCTTTTTTTTTCTTTTTTCTTTTATGTTTTAAAGCGGAAACATCAAACATGGATCAAATGACCAAGTGTCATTCACCCCATAAACTTTTTTTTCAGCTCAGTTGGCAACGTCAGAGAAAAAGCTGTGATAAAGCCATCATGCACTACTTGTTCAGCAATCAGCAGCAGACATAATTAGAGACTGGTTGAACATGTTGGAGCATTAAGCAACTAATGTGCGTGAGTTGGTGGAGACTAAACAAAGGGCTAAAAGGAGGGTGAATGTTCAGGCCCACACGTACTAAAAGCGATAACTGACGCGCCTTAATTGAAGAGTGTCATTTCATGCTCCTATGGCACACTGCAGGCATCAGATCTGAAATGCAAACATGATCAGAAGTATTTTGTGAAACATCTTCCTGCCTAGTTGCACTTGCGACAGATGATTATTACATTTACCTCAGTATCAAGTATGACATCTCTCTCCTTCTTTTTTTTACATTTACATTTTTGTTTGCCATCAAATTTTATTAAAGCAATTTTAAAGCTTTGGTCAACTTGAACTGCACTCTTACTTTTATTGTGTTGTCTCTTTTAAACCTATTCTAGCTTATTTTTCAACTTGTTTCAATATTGTGTGTCTTGATGTCTTCCAACTTGTTTCTAATGTCTTTTAAATGCAATTTGTAATGTGTTAATGTAATTTTTTGCCCCCATAAAGCACTCTGAGCTGCCTTGTGTCTGAATTGTGCTATACAAATAAACTTCCCTTGCCTTTCTCTCCTTTTGTTTTTTTCTTTCCTTTAGCTCTCTCCGAACAAGTGGAGACACTGGGGGTCATTTGAGGCTCCAATATGGAAACGAGGTCGTAGTTCAGGTGTCAAGGCAGTTTGACGCGCCTCAAAATGCTTTTGGCCACTTAAAACAATACTTTCCCTTCAAAATGCAAAAGTCAGACACTTTCAGTGCATTTGGCCTTTTAGACTTACATTCATGAGGTGGATACAAACACGTGTCAAAATGTTACGACATCTCTGCAGGGAGTGTCTGCCAACACATTCGCCATATAACAACTCCGTGAGGTGATAATATGCCAATCTTGTGTTTACAGCTTGTAATATCGCCTTCAAGTGACCACGACAGAAGTGTGTTGTACTGATTTATTGAATATTGATGTAACTTTGACAACTAAATAAATCTAAAACCCCTTGCTTACTAACTGGTTATATTAACAGATGTCTAAATTCTTGCTCATCCTTTGCATTAAGCTGTTTCGTTATTGACTACTGTAGGACACATTTGCAGTGACAGAATGAACTAAGTACATTCACTCAAGTACTGTACTTATGCAAAATCTTGAGGTACTTGTACTTTTACTGAGTATTTACATTTTCTGCTACTTTATAAGTCTATTCCACTACATTGTGGAGGCAAGTGTTGTACTTTTTACTCTGCTACATTCATTTGATAACTTTAGTTTCTAGTTAATTTGCAGGTTGCACGCTGCAGCAGAGCCAAAACAGCACATTTTTAATTAACTTATTTTATCAACAATTGGATAAAGGCCGAAAAAAATAAATAAAAACCCAACAAAAAAGCAAAAAACAAATGCTGAATATAGGATCTGGTTAGTGGGCAAGCCAAAATTGGTTGACCTATAATATACAGTATATACAGTACATACATGTAAATATATATATATAATTAACTTTTACTCGCATTTTTAATTCTTAAAGCAGCATTTTGTAACTTTTTTTACCTTAAACCTTAAACCAACAAAATTATTTTTTGATGGTACAGTGTCTTGTAAAAGGGTGAATGGTGACCCAGTTACATACATGTTTACTTCAAGATACATTGTTATGATGTAATGAGTTTTGTTTGTAGTTCGCACCTACATTATGTCTGACAAATTGTTACAGACCTGGGATTTGTATTTACAAAAGTGGGGCACAAAATGCCAATTTCTACACACTGTAATGTTGCTTATAGTACATTTTTGGCAGAAAAAATACTTCTGATACTCAGGTACATAAAAGCCAGATACTTTTGCATTTACAAATTAGTTTCACTACGAATTTGCAATGAATTCTTGGAAAATTAAGACAAACACAACCATGAAACCACTCAGCTCTCCTCACTCTGAATTAAGGAAATGTTTTCTATCTGGAAGGATCCATGTTTTACGAGGAGAATATAGTTTTAATATAGGCTTCTTCACATATCAGGGCTCAGCACTTCTGCAGACAGGACAGCTTCCTTGGAAACAATAGCAACAGATAGCTAGGCTAGAGAGGGATGCACTTTTGATGGCCTTGGCAGTGATGTCAACGTGTGTCAACCACACCTTGCACCACACCAGATTTAGGCCAAGAAAAACAACATTTTTTAACTGCCAGTAGGTTCCTCCTTGTGCTTTGGAACAGCTACAGGTCAACATCATCATTGCCGTTCTATTGATTTTGGTCCAAGGATTTGTTCCTTATTACTGTTTACTCCCTCCTTCAGGCTGAATCTCTCTGCAAAGACACATGAGCGTTTTCAAGTTGTAGTGAAGTCATGTATGCTTTGCGGCTCTTTGTGTTTAGGTATTACTGTTTTGATACAATATTTTTAAATGATGAGTCTGGAATAAGAAACAGTAAAAAGACACACACATCTAAGTGTCCAATAGGAGGGGTGCTGAATAAAAAAAAATATCTAGAAGAGAAGAAACAAATTGTGATCTTTAAGTACCTTTTGTGTTAATATTGAAATATATCTCCTTCCTACTTTTTGACTAACATATGTAATATGTTTATTATATGCATTTAGTATATAGTATATGATGATTTTAGTGGGGCAGTACTTGGTTTGTACTGTGCTTTTCCTTTGTATATATTCATGTAGCCTAGATATATGAATCTTTCAGCTTTATTTGAAATGTATACTTTTGACTGACTATTTAAAACAAGTTGGCTATGTGTCAAATGCTTGGAGCCATTAACTCGTAGGACCCAACCCTTCAGCAGACTGTCGAGGCCTTTCAACTGAATGATGACACTTGCTTAATGTGTAGAAGTCAGGTTACTCTTGTTCTACCTGCATGTAATATCTATGTAACGCCACTGTTTGTTATCCTGACAACGTTCCAAATTAATCAAAGCTGAAGGTGGAGCAAACCTCAGTTTGTGGGCACAGTGTGTAGAAAGAGGCAGAGAACAAAGCCAGGGATCAGTGAAGGAAAGGACAAGACTTTTATTCAGCATAATCAATTTAAAAAAGTATTCTTTTAGCCAACTGTATATTTGAGCATTGTCCTTATCCTCTGATCTGAAACCTTCCTGAAATTGCCACAACATTGCAACATACTTTTAGACCACTAGCATGCAGTTCTGGTGTAACCCAGGGTTTTTCTCAAAGCAATTCTGTAGAAGGGAAGCTCTTTTGCTGTCAAAGCAGAATAAAAGTGGTATTTTTGCAACAGATCCAGTCAAGACTTAAATTCCTGAAAAACACATTTTGTTAGCATTTCTGTCTCGGAAACACCTGAGAGGTTCTGCGGCCCCAGAGTCATCCCCAGTTTTCACTCTCAGGGGATTCCCTCACTGCAGGTGAGGCTGATTAGGTTGTGTGTTGCCAGCAGCAGATTAGCACCGCAGTCACTTGATCTCTGCTACCAACTTGTGGCATCAATGTGGTACTGCCACTCTGGCTAACGTTTGGTGGGCATCACAAGTGAGTCAGTGCAGCAGGGATCCACTAGCAGGCATTTGTAAAACTGCTGGCCATTTCAGGAGGTGCAACAAAAAAGGAGGATCAGATATTTCTGAGTGTATCACCAAGTCATATAATAATGTGAAGGGAATGCTGAAAAATTAGGCAGAATATGTTTCTTTATTACACATCGAGATAACAACTTAATTATTGTTTTATCTTGGAATAGCAAAGCCATTTTCTCCTCATGACAGGATGATTTATTGTTATCACATTTATTTTTGAGTTGTTTTTAAATTAGTCTTTTAATTTAGGTGTAGGTGCTGCATTTTTGTAAAAAAAAAAATTGCATCTCCTTACTTACAGAAGATGCAATAAATACACAGCAGTGAAAAATGGGAAAAAAGAATAGGAATACAATTTTATATGTAAAATCATAGCATGACTGTAGCTATTACTATTGCAGCTTTTCGCCATTTAAGCAGACAGAGAAAGGAAGAAAGGAAAATAAATAAAAAGCAAAATAGAAAAAGACACAACCTTTGGCAAAATACATTTTCTTCAGCTGTCATGCACAGTGGATTGAATTAACATGAAGAGCAGGAAAGAGACAGAGGAAGAAAACATTCAGAAACAGGGAGAAGAGGAGATACAGAGACAGAATGACAGAGATACTGAAAGTGTGATATGTGTCATGCACTGTGCTGCGTTTCTCAGCAGTTCAGCTCTGTGGAATCGACCTGATCATTTCCTCCATTCATGGATGGGATTAGGATGACGCTGTGTCATGCGCGTAGAAAATGTAGTTTGCCTGAGCGTGCAGCAGAGAGTATTCCTCACACATGGCAACACGGGCTAAAAATAGCTCGAAAGCCCCTCATTCACCACTATAGGATATTTGCATCAGCAGGCGTGGGATCCCCGGCCGCTCTGGTGCAGATTTGATGTTTGCAATCTCTTTGGTTACCTCACACTTTCCTCTCCATCATCACCTCTGTCCTCTTTGATCTGTTTTCCTCTTCTCTTTACCACTCTACCCTTTTCTGAATCTCTTACGGGGTTTTGCAAACCAGCTGCTGATGGATTCGATCAAGCAGGCTGAGCATGAAACCCAGCAGGACAGAAAGCCCTTCCAGCAGCCCAGGGAGTCACCTCTGTCCCTCCTCCTCATGCTTACACTGTTCCAGAAACATGTGGGAGGACTTCCCGCTTCATGTTATTACTTAGGGCATCTCGGAAAGAGTTGTTTTGCAGGTTCATTAGAGTGAAATCACATACCTTTCTGCTGTGTGTTTTGCTTGTCATGCACTTTATCTTTTTGTGTTGAATTTCCAGAATCTGTTTCTTGTCATAGTGACTCATATACTGATTATTCCATTTAGTTTAACATCTGATATATAACATTTCCAGGTTAAAAGGTCTGAAATAACTATTCCTTTGTTATATATTTTGTGGAGTTGTGTACTTACATTATAATTTTCTTCAAGGTTACAGTGCGTCGTCTGTTGCTATAACATCAGATACATCTTGAGTATGCTGCACTGAACAAATGTGATGCTGATGATCACAGTCGATTAATAATAATAAATAATAATAATAATACATTTTATTTGTACAGCGCTTTTAAAAACTCTCAAAGACACTTTACAAGAATAGAAAACATACAAGCCATGTTCGTATCAAATGGGATGGATGATCATGTTACCTTGTGTTTTTTTTTTAACAACTAACAAATATTTTTGTTGTTGTTGTTTTCTAGCCCTTCTGTATTATAAAGCAGTGGTTCTCAACCTTGATGAGTTACAACCTCTCCAAAAGTCCTTCAGCCCTGGGACTTTTACTCACGACATTCTGAATGAGCCAAAATCATGCGCCCAATCAGAATTAATGTGCTCACACACTTTGATGCTCACAAAACACTAAATAAAATATATTTTAAGGCAAATTATATCACTGGTGCTGGTAAAAAAAAAAAAAAATTTTCTCCACATCCATCTGGCGACGTCCAGAAATTAACTCGCAACCTCTTACTATCTTGAACCAGTCTCAGTTTTACAAGAAGCTACCCTCTAACAAAGCCCACAGAAATCTCTATGAATAAGAAAGTCTGTCAAACTTGCCTGCTGAAATATGTTTGCATGCTGTGGCAAAAAGAAAAAAAAGACAGAAAGTAGCTTCAAGTGTGTAAGGCTGTAAGCATGGCTGCCGGCCTACGTTGCCCAGGTTTCTTCATTTTTTCATTCTTAAGTTTTGTTTTGTGAATTTTTCCTTATCCAAACCCTGTACAGACTGTTAAGCCTTTGTGGTTTGTGAATTTGGGCAACATACAGTGGTGGCCAAAATTATTAGAACACTTGGCATATTTAAGTTTAAGTTTGTTGAATTGTCCATTAAAATACCCATAAAACAAATGAAATATCTACAAAGTCATCATGATGCTCTATATACCATAGAATAGAGCCATCATAAGGAGATTTAGGTCATTTTCCTTACAAAAAACAAGCTAGGCCTATTTCAATCATGTTCCTTCACAGAAGAGGCCAAACTACTTGTGTAATCATTGTCAGGTGTGATCGTGGTTGAATTGATGGTGATGCAAGAGTCTTAGGACACAGCTGTGTGATTCTTTTGAACATACAAGGCCTATCCTGCTCATTAAGTGATTGGTAACTTCAGGGTTTTGTCACTGAGGCCACACCACCAACTGGTATAAATTCAAAGCCTCTAGAAGTAGTCTTGAAGCACATGTTGCTCTTTGAACATGGCTAAGGTGAAGAAGGAGCTAACGAGTGAGCAACGAGTTCGAATAAAGGCCCTTTTTGATGCTGGCTGGAGTTACTGCCGCATAGCCAAGGACTTGAGATGCAGTCCAAGCACTGTAAAGTACACTTTAGACCACCATGATGCCACCGATTCACACCAGAACCTAAAGGGGTAGAAAAAAAAACTTTCAGACAGACACGTGAAGCATCTCAAAATTCTCAGTCTTAAGAACCGAAGAAAGACCTCACAAGAACTGCGTGACGAGATCAACACCACAATGACTAATGGTGCACCAGTGTCTAACTGTGCATTGGAAACTGGGAGAAGAAGGACTTGTTGGCAGAATAGCAGCAAAGACACCATTACTGAAAGAGAAAAATGGAGTGAAACACCTGAAATTTGCAAAAGAACACAAGAAATGGACAGAGGAAGATTAGTATAAAGTGTTGTGGACTGATGAGTCCAAGTTTGAACAGTTTGGCAACAAGCGAAGAGTGTATGTACGACGGAGGGAGGGGGAGAGATATAAAAATGAGTGTCTCTTGCCAACAGTTAAACACGGAGGGGGTAGTATTATGGTGTGGGTGCCATTTCAGCCTCTGGAACAGGTGACTTGGTGAAAATTGATGGCATCATGGATAAGAAAGTATACCACAACATTCTGGTGAGGCACGGAGTACCATCTGGGAGTCGTCTTATTGGGCCTGGATTTATTTTCCAAGAGGACAAAGACCCAAGCATTCTTCTGACTATTGCCAGGAACTAAATGTGACAGAAGGAATCTGCTGGAACATTGAAAATGATGGACTGGCCCCTCGAAGTCTGGACCTCAACCCCATCGAACAAATTTGGGGCGAGTTGGAAAATAAACTGGCCAGATCTATTGTACATTCAAACAAAAGCCTTTGGCTTGAGTTGCAGAAGGCATGGGATAACATTAGTGTTGAAGTTCTCAGGAAATATATTGACACTATGCCAGAGAGATGTGTTGCTGTAATTCCTGCAAAAGGTGGACATACCAAATATTAAAGTTAAAAGTGGATAAAAACAGTAGGACTCACTTCATCTGATATTTGTTGTGCTCAGAGCAACCATCTGCATGTTTCATGAACATTATGAAATGAAATCATGTTTTGGAGGCAAAAAAAAAAATTTTGGCCACCACTGTATATAAAACTGACCTGTTTACAAAAATGTGCTATTAAATTTCAGGAAATTAGAAAACTATTTGTTTAAACCAGATGCATAACAGCTGGTGCGTTCAAGTTTGCACTTAATGCCAAATTGAAGTTTCCTTCCTCTGATCTAGTGTGGAAGAAGTGCTTTTGAAATTTTCCTATGAGCCATGGTCCAGGATTTAACTGACCTGAATCACAGAATTACACAGTTGGATCTCTCTCTGAGCTTTGTTTTCACCATCAAAATAAGAATGTGCTGGAATTCTAGTAAAAGCACAGTAACAGGAAAGAATGGTCAGTTTAATGGAGATTTTGTTGATGACTTTTCATGGCTGCATTCCTTAAGTGGTTTACTGCAGGAGCCATCATCACCAAGTTAGAAGTCACACCTCTGCTTTTCGAACTGTAATAAGCATGAAATGTCTGCTGTGGCTCTGTGACGCGAGCCCCCATTTTTAAAGTCTTATTTCTGGGAAATATTGACCTCTGAGGTGTCAAACCTTTGAGTTGTCAAGTCATGCAGGCGTAAGACTGAGCAAAAAATCCAAGATCAGCACAGCTGGTTGTGTTTCACACGGCTCCCTCGCTTAGTAAGCAGTGAATCACCATACAGTGACCTGGATGTCAAGCCCTGATTTGAATCTAGTCTTTTACTGCCTTGTGATTCTAAGCTGATTCACAACATGACTCCTAGAGTTCGGATGTCTGCACTATAACATGTCTGCAATGATCAAAAAATAAACTGCAAGTGCAAATGTCTTCACATTTGTAAAATAAATATTGTATTGTAACTTTGATACAAGTGTGTTCACGTCATCAGTTGTATGATTGCAGAGTTGGTTGTGTGTGTTAAAAATATTGCAAATTGACAGTATAACAGTATATATGTAACCGTAGTTACTGCACACATTACATCTCCATTATCTTATCACTTGATTTTGCCTTTACTGATTGTGTGATTACTGTGGTAAATTATATTAATACAGTAGGAATGATTCCACAGCATTATGTTGGACTTACATGACTAAGTTTGCATACAACAATTATTTCATCATTATTCACAGCACTTTAAAGGTGCAATATGTCAGAATTATGGTTGAAACCACTTAAAACTTAATTAAAATGATCAGCGAAGGCTATGACGTCCATGTATTGTGTGGCAAAGCATACTTAGCATACTTACCAGCTAGCTCCAAATCTCCTGTGCTAGCAGTCTTAAAACCAACACTTCCGTGGTGCTCCAAGCTCCCAGTTTGGTCTGCCAGCTGCACGGCTAACTGAGCTAACTAGCTTGATTAAAAGAATATCAAAGAAAATAAAGACAAATTGTAGCCTGCTTATTGCCCACAGCCCATAGAGACTGGAGAATGCTACCAAACCAAGGAACAGTTACATATCCATTAAATTTGGGTTTAATCTCCATGGATATCAGACTTTGGCTAATGTGAGGTGTCCATATCTGTTTGATTTTTCAGCTACTTCCAAATTATTTAGCTCCAGGTCTCATATATTGATGATTTCATAAGAACATGACTGGTCTTACTGGGACACTTGAGTTGAACACAGATGTTGTTAAAGGTGTAATATGTAAGATTGGCCACCTGTTGAAATCATACTCCCACACAAAGGGGAAGTATATCAGCAGAGTAACTGCTAACTACTGCTAACTGTCTTCTGTTTATACATCCATGACTGCAGCTACTGTTAGACATGCAGCTAGCCAGACAACATGAGAGTGTTGGTGTTTATGCAGCAATCCAGATGCATGGTACACCACCCGCCCGAGTTGCAAAGTGTGAAATCTTCCAGCTGTCTCGCGACATTTCGAGGCACGCCCCTTTTTTTCGTAATATCAACTGTCCCACTCGGGGCTCCTGAGAGTACACTGAGGAGAGCGAGGATAACCGTACGACTAGACAAACAAAGATGGCTGCGCCCGTAATTGATGGTAAGTTGAGATGTATTTTCTTTGTATTTGTACCACGTTGGTCGTTTTAATGATTTGATTTTAAATGCTCTTACACACTTGATTACATTGCTGCTTTAGTCTGGTCACCAAATTATGCATTGCACGGTCTTGCTGTGCGTGCAATACAATGTAAAGTTTTGTTTTCGAGCTGGTTTGCTAAAGAGGCTAATGTAGCTAACAATAACAGACAGCACTTGTTGAAATTGAAATAGGCGAAAATGGCAAAATATTATTGAAATGTAAGGCTTGCAATAACGGAGTTACTTGAAATGTTAGTGTTTCTGTAAAAAAAAAAAAAAAAATTATTATTTCACATTGACCTGACACAGTACCCAAAAAGGTTTTTTCTATTTTTCTTCTGTCTCCTCATCCCGGAGCTTGTTTAGATGAGCCATGAGCTTGCTCTCGTGTTCTAGGCAAGCGTCCAGCACTACCGAGACAGCTGCTGCCCTGATGGCATCCATGTTCTTCCCCGACTCGTCGTGTAGCGATGCCCACAAAGACAAACTGGAGTGCTAAAAGTGCTACAAGCCAGAAAATTATGTCACATTCGCGCTTAAGAGCAACTCGGGCGGGTGGTGTACCATGCATCTGGATTGCCGCATTACGCTGCTAACGGAGCTTTGGACTGCTGGGAGAAAGAGGTTTTCAAGCCCGGGGCTAACTGGTTAGCATGCTAACTTCAACAGAAATCGCTGCAATACAGTACATAGTTGACTTTGACATAACTTCAGAACTGTTATTTCTTCACATTCTGGTGATTTTAGTTAATTTTTAATATCTTAAACTAAAATTTTTACATATTGCACCTTTAATGTAATATGTAGCAAGCGGGCTTCTTCTAATGATGACTCACATGTCTGCTGAGAAGAAGGCCCGTCTGACTGTCAGTAATGTCCTTCAAGACGGCTTGTTTTTACCATTTCCAGTATTAGGAGAGTCAACTTGGGCACACACACAATACAGCTGCGTGCGTGTTGGATCCTGATTGTAACCTAAGATGTAAATTACTTTCTGGTAAACCTTGAAGGGCTCATTACCCAACCCTCGCACATTTCTCATTTACACAACACTTACTCCTTACGCACATGCAGCTTAGCACATCAGTGAATCTCACATCCAAAATGCACTGATGCAACAGAAAACACAGTAACACTTTGTAGTGCATTATATAATGACCTAAAAAACACTAACAACAGGTAGCATTGCAATTAGTGTCTTTGTAAAAGTATATTTTATTTGTTTTTCAAATAAGCATAAACCAACATTCAAAAAAAAAAAAAAAAAAAATTTTGGCATGGATTGTGCTTTTTTTCTCTTGCAGGATACTGGAGAGAAAAACTTTTTGCATGCCTGATCCATCCCTGTCAATCGTCTGCAGATAATTGCTGACATCCTGCAATCATTGTGTCCAAGAGGGACCTCTGATTATTTTGATAGTGGTTTTAATAAAGATTAAAAGATTAAATAATATTTCCTCTGTGGTAGGAATGGGGCGTAAGGTCTGTCTTGAACAGTTTTGAAAAAGTGACTCAGTTTTTGTACTGCTGCTCACTTGTAAAAGATGCATGGGAACATTTAAACCCTCAAACAATGATGTCTTGACGTGTTTTCCAATGAAACACTCTCAGTTCTCCAATTACTGTTACTAATAACTTCTTGCATCATCATGCAGTACTGATGGGTAGCATGTGTCCACACATGTGTGTGGGGTTGTGCATAGGTGTATTCAATACCTTACAGCCTTAACTAGCTCTGACTCCTCGCCTGCTCAGAACGATGGATGGGCAGCTTACTGCGGCTCGTATCTCTGGAGCAGGCCATCAGGACACCAAGGCCATGAGAAATAATCCCCTCTTTCACTGGCACACGGCTCAGCGTGGTATTACGTGCCCTTGAGCTGTCCTCTTCCTCTCACTCCCACACATTAGTGCTCTGTGCCTCTTCATTTTTCATCAGTCAGCGCTCAGAAAGGTCACGGAGGCTGTATCTAACACAGGGAGGATGGGCGGGTGCTCGTTTATGTGAATGAAAGCGAAGGCTAAGAGGAAGTGGAGTACTCGGCAGTGGATTTAGCTCATCCTCACAGGGTACTGTGGATCACAGAACGTGCTGATGGCGCTCTGGTGAAACATCAGACAGACAGCAAGCCTCGAAAAACACTTAGTCATGTTTGCAACTACCCAAATGCTTACTCAAAGCACTTGTTTACATGACAATCATCATTCTGCATATGATTGCGAAACTGTGGAAATTTGATGAGGAACCAGGTCACCAGTTAGTTTCCACACAGCTCTGTCGTCATGTTGCGCCGTGACCCTTCCTGTCTGGGTCACTTTACGCCCCATATGTCTCATGACCAATACAGGCGACCAAGGGCCAATTCTTTTGCAAGGCACTGTGTTGTGAAACAGCATCCAGTACGTGATGGCCGTGATGGATGCTTTGAATGGTCAGCATTTCTACGAGCACAGCGTGTTTGCTAACCTGATGTACCAGGCGGTTTGTTACACAGAAACGTAAGTGAAGTCATCCTTAGAAACTTTTTGGAAGACGGCAGACAGTTTCAAAAAGTTCTTGGCAAGGGATTATAATGAAACATCTGTCTATCATGATGTTTCATGGGCTAACTATAACCAATCACATCAATGATCCATATGATGTAGCAAGGGAGTGCTACCAGTGGAGCCAGTTTGTAGATCACAGTCTTACCAAAGCCAGTTGGGAGAAGAGTGAAAAAAAACTTTCCCATTGAGAAAAGCCTTCAGTGCCGTTCTTTGCTATTCTTTCAATGAAAAACACTCTCCAGTTCTGATATAACAGATAGAAGCATCTATGCTAACCCCGTGAGGAGCCATTATTGTTTTCAAACAGTCACTTCTCTTGCTGGTCGTCACACCTAACACATAGCTGCAGGTAGTTCCTCATAGGACACTGATTGGTCCGAACAACTAGCAACAAATACAGCTGCCTCTCAAGCTAACATGTTTGCTCTGCTGCATAAGCATCATCCAGTTTGATGACTGAGGGGTTTCTCAAACACGTCATGCATAATTATGAAGTTAGTTGCTCCAACAAGCAGTTCACGTCCAGAAACCCCAAACAAGCAGGTTGTGTTCCCTCTGAGCACAACTTTGCTTGCTTGTACATGCTTCCCCTGCAATTTACTTGAGAGCCACAATTCTCGAACTGTGGTACGAGTGGTATGCAAGCTCCCTCTAGTGGTACGTGGGGGAATCCCAGATGTGTTTTTTGAAAATTAAATAAGTTAATATAAAAACATACAGTATAATTAATCAAAATAGTGCAGAATTATGTATTTTAAAAAATAAAAAATAAATGTTGTCCTTCCTAAATATTTTTCATGCACGTTGCGCATGCATACATCATCCATAATATAAAAAAAGACGAGCTAAACTTAAACTGTGACAGCAAAATATTAAGATAAAATGACAGACAGGGAAATGGGGAAGAGAAATGTGGAGCGTGAGGAGAATTTTTCAAGCAGCCCTGTTACGAAGTCAACAGCACCTGCTAACATTAGCAGCAAATGGAGAAAACAAGTTAAGCTGATTAGAGTAGATTGACTGTACTGTTTTAAAATGTTGGTTGCTATGGTGGTAGTTGGAGACCCTGATATTTTCTGAGGTGGCACACAGTGTATAAAGTTTGGGAAACACTGTTTTAGAGGATTTACAAAACCCCAAAAGCTTAAATACTATATTTTTTATTCTACAAGACAATTCACAATGTCCAGTGCCAAGGTTCAGTGTCAATGCAGGAAGTAGCAAGAGAGAAAGTAAGGTTCAGCTTTACGCTAGATCAGAACTAGTTTGTAAGACATGTTGTCTGATCAAATGTGTTTATAGTCACCAACGCCAGCACTCAAGGGTAAATATTGTATTTGATATATTTTAAATATGGAGATAACGTATATATATATATATATATATATATAATGTGCATATTTTCTGACAATCTCTCCTGGAAGACATTCATAGTGTTGAACTCAGTTGTTCACATGATACAGACATAGTTGTGTAAAGAATGAAGAAAAACAGAACCAGAGAGATAAGGCCAGAGATATTCTTTGTCAGACACAGCCTCTCCCTAATCTGACAACAGAAAGCTGTGGATGGAGGAGTTTCTGAAGCTATTTGACTGTCTGACAGACATTTCTTACAGGGTGCAGCTGCAAGGTTCGGAGGCAGGTCAGTGGATAGAGAGACATGGGGTTTGTGTTCTCTCACAGACATGCAAAATAAAGTTCAACTTTTTATTAACCACAATCTTTCCTTACCCTTGACCATGATTTAGTTGCAATGCACTGACATTGTAGAAAGTAAGACTTAGGTGCAGGTGTGGCCCAAATTTAGCAAAGCATGTCAATCAAAAAAACTTGGGGAAACAGTTTTCAAGGTTGTGTTGCTGTGAGTTTTTGCTGCTGCCTAGTGGACAAATAGTTTAAGGTTTATTTTTTTAAGGGGGCCGAATCTAAAAAAGAATCTAAAATTTGCATTAAACTTTAAAACTGGAAAATTATTTGAGGTGATTTGATCACAAATATATTTATAATATAGATAAAATACATACATTGCAAATGTATTTGCTAATTTGCACCACTAATGCCCAATAGGGACCAGTTCATTTTTGCCAGAGGGATGTCCTTGAGGTTTCATTCGGCCTGGTATAGATTATAAACTGCTCCATAGACTGAATGATAGCAAAGCTAAAGTAAACATCAAAATGATGAAGTTGTTATTGTCAGATAAGGCAAACACGGATACTTTTCTCATGATTTACTTTAGCCATCTCCACTGCTATTCCATTTAAGACCAGGACACTGGTGCACTGGCTTTACTGGTGTATGGACACATTTTATGACGCTACAACTGCATTCAACTAAAACTGATATTGATAAAACGTCTCAAAGCAAAACTTTCAATCAGGCCGCTGAGGTCAGTCAGTGTCAGAGGTGCAACTCCACAAAGTGTCACCTGATGGCATCATAAGACTTCAAGACAGCATTTCTCAATACTGAGTTCCCTATTTCAGCTCTCTTCCCACAGTCAGCACAACTGAAGTCATGCTGACCAAATTGTGGATCACACAAAATGCAGTCAGTGACCACATCCTTCAAAATTCAGAATCTGTTTTCTCACTTAAACTCAACCACTGAAAGCTTCATTTCCTTCCTTGATGACCTCTATAGCCTCGTTTCCACCAGGCAGTATGGTTCAGTTCAGTTTGGTTTCTTTACACAATTGTTTGCGTTTTGATGGTCAAATGTTGTGAATGGTACCAAAAGAAAAAAACCAAAACCATTCTGTACCATCTTGATTTTCATAACCATTCGGTTAAGGTACCTAGCACACTGATCTGGCGCGTAAGGGGTGGAGCTAGACACACTGCAGTCTGTTGATTGGTGGACAGAATCGTCACTTCCGTGCAACAGGAGGAATAAAGGACAAAACACAAACGCGCCATTTTGAAATATAACATTGCTTTCAAGAGTAAAGAGAGTAATTACAGGCTGTTCCTTTTCTGTGCGTTTAAATGTTGGCGTGCAACTCCCAGGAGGTGCAGACGTTTAGCTAGAGATCGTTCGAGTATAGGAAGAGAGGGCGGGATCGACAAGGCCAACAGTTTGAAACACAATGCAGGTTAGGGTTTTGTGTTTTGGTTGCACTAGTGTATTTCCAATGTGAGATTAACTGTTGTACACATTGTTGCTGCACATCGAAAAAGAGGACTGAGTGAAGAGGTTTGAGGAGAAATCAGCAATGCTCTGTTTTCCAGCTCACAGGAGGACACTTTTCAGGAAAGGGAAATTTTTAGGTCCAAAATATTCTCAATATAATAAATTCTCTTTTAGTACGATTTTCCGTTTAAAAAGTAAAATGCACCTGGATACATGAAATATTTGTCTTTTACTTGGCATTACCAGCATACCAGCATTCTCCTCCATCCTTTTTTATTTTTACTGTGAATCCTCCTGCCTCTGTCTAGGGATTGACAAACTGCAGACAGCTGGGTCATTTTCAGTACCTCTAAAATAAAACTGCACAGTGGAAGCTGCCCCGTCAGGCCTTTCACACATTGCCCTGTTGACCTGCGCCATGTAGGCCTGCGTACAGCAGAGTATTTTTAGCTCTCAGGCAAACCTCGAAGGATACACCGGCCTCAATCGGCCCTGCTTCCCGGAGGTTAAGTTTGACAGTTTGTCAATTTCAGATAATGGCAGGTACATACGTGAAGGTCCAAATCAAACCTACATTAAGTAGATCAGCTGATGTAAAAGTACCATTCAGATTTCTCATTCAATCATGCCATTGAAATGATGTCATTGAATGAAACAGTTAAGTGAATGTGTGCATCAGGTTATTTACCCGTGAAGTAATTGTCACAGTTTTAACACAGTACTGTACTCTGTAATCTTTTATTGCTGTCAGGTTTTTTGATGCACCTCTGCACTTTGGATGTTTATATATATATCTATATATATCTATATGTATATATCTATATATATATATATATATATATATATATATATATATATATATATATATATATATATATATATATATATATATATATATATAGATATATATATATATATATATATATATATATATATAGATATATGTGTGTGTGATAATACAGTATATGATATTACAGGAACATAAAAATGTATATTTGTGATAATGAATTATTGATTAAATACATCGTATTTGATCGTTCTTATTTATAGACTGTAACTTAGGTAAGGTTTGAATACAGTACTTTTACTTTGAATGGAGTATTTCACACTGTCATATTGATTATACTTAAGTGAAAAATCTCAACTACTGACACCACTGTCCTCCTCACTGATTGCCATCTTCATACCTCACAGCCGATAATGTCTATCACCTGAGAGTATCTCAATGTATCAGAAACACAAGCTGACATTTAGGCTACAGTAGATCTCCAAAACAGATGTTACAGATGATACTGGAACCACTTGACCTGATCAGTAAGTTGTGTTCGTCACCACAAAAATGTCTTACATGTAGTCTCAGAAGGATGACAATGCGCAACAGTCAGCCAACAAAAACAAAGAGCACTGCAAGGGACTTCACTCACACACTTTCCACCAGAGGGGAGAATCTGATCTGTCAAACTGCCAGCTGTTATCTCTTATTTGAACTCGACACATAGCATTTTGTACATGCTGATTTATGTAAACTCCTATGTGACACGCTGTTGCTGACAGAGATTTGTCTTTCATTCTTCTTCTTTCCTTTCAAACTCAGTGGTGAAGTGAGCACTACAAACACTGCACTTGTGTAAACTGTCTTTGTTCAGCTCTTTGAAAAAAAAAAAGGATCCTAACTATTGTGGGATTTCTGTTTTTATTAAACTCCTTCTCCAATGTTTACCTGCCAGTGGTAGAAAGTAACTAAGTACATTTAATCAAGGGCTTTACTTAAGTATTTCTATTTTATGTCACTGTATACCCTGTTTTTTTTTACTCCACTATTTTTATTTAATAGTTATAGTAACAAGTTACTTTTCATATGAAGATTTTACATGGAAAAAAAACATGATAGGCTAGAGATCAGAGCAGAGACTCACAGCCTTCTTGGTTTGTAACCCCTTACAAAAAGCTTGTTCGGGCTGCTTGTTACATTTTAGATGTATGTGAGTCAGCTTCACTAAAGAGACTCTCATTTCTGAATATCTTAGTTTGTTTCATTTAAATAACCCTTTCAGACCAAAAGAGGTGAACGCATTTGGATATTTTAAAACACAAAAACATATCAGATTTTAGTTTTTTCCTTTTATCTCCCATTAATCATCTTAAATGATGGGAATCAAAAAACTAAACCAGCCAACTGCACATTAAATAGTTAAAACTAACTCTACCTCCAGCAGCTGGCAGTAAAATTTGAGTACATTTTAAGATGCGTCACTATTAACAGTGTGATGATGTCATATGTAATAATACATTTCTTACAGGGGCCATTTTATGCATAGAAAGATGTTTTTCCTTGGAATACGTTTCTTTAGCTCATCGTTTAGGCCATTTTTTAAAACAAAAATGAACTAATTTTAATTTACTTACAGTTCTATAATTATAAATTGAATATCTGGGTTTTGGACTGTGGCTCAGACAAATCAAGGAATTTAAATTTTAAACACATCTCCTTGAACTCTAGAAAATTGTGACAAGCATTTTTCATTATTTTTTGGACAAAGTGATTTTGAGAAAATTACCTGCTGGTTAATCAATGATGAAAACAAGCTGTTATCTAAAACAAAAAAATTGGTGACACCTTTGTTGCACTCACCCCGGAAAGTCAGCGATCTCTGGGGGGATAAAAAGACCACACCTCTCCTGAGCAAAAACCTTTTTTATTTCTCGTTGAAAGGAACTTGGTAGAATATTACAGCAGAACACACGACTGAAACAGCTGCCATTTCACGTAACACAGTACAGGAAGAAGGATGTAGTTCAATCTCATGTGTAATATTATATATAGTATATTTATATCAATAGAAAAGAAAAAAACTATTGCTCCCAGGTGTTTGTTTTTTTTCATATGGCATTTCTGCGTTTGTTGTGTTGAAGTGGGTAAAGTAAAATTCAACAAGAGGTTTACACACCAAAGGAAGTGGGACAATGAAAGTGACATTCCCCAAAGCATGGGAACTTTGTGGCTTTTTTTTTATTATTAGGCTGAGAAGTAAACTTTTTTCCATTGCAAGAAAACAAAACTTTAAACCGCTCTCAAAAATGGATAAATACCATCATACAGCAATCAGAATACGCAAAAGAAAAGAACACAAGGCAGCTCCGCGTAAGAGCAGGCATGCAAAAAAAGAGATTGTATTGTTAAAAAGGAGCACTAAAGACAAAATGTTGATGATTGCAGGTGTTTGCGTCGTATGGCAACTGATGGAAAGCCAGTTTGTGACAAAACATGGTTAAACAGTTGGACTGAAACGAGGGGACAGCTCGATGCTATGTAAAGTGAACTGGAGTGCTGAGTGTTTGCTGACAAACTACTTCAAAGAAGTCGTTTCTAGAAATTGCTATAACATACTGTGTTATCAATTTGTTGTACTCTTCTTAATTTCCTCTAAGGAATAAAAGAAATGTTAGGAAAAAAAGCAGGTATGAAATATCACCCTGGACAGTTGCATCCAAGTTTAGTGTTTTAAATAAGCCACTTTAGGCAGCATTATCTAATAAATGTCTCATATTTCTAAGACATAATTCAATATATCTCTTTTGAAAAATAATTCTATCTATACTTGATCTTTTTAGTAAGTAAATCTCTTCCAGTATATATTTTTTATTTATTTTTTTCTTTAGGTACAGCACCCCCACTGTGGGTTTTGTTTTCCAAAAGCACCTAATTTTTCTTACAATCAGACTGAATATTGCTTCAGTCATTAATGGTCTGAGTTCAAGATTAAAGGATCCAAATGGCGCACTCTAAATACGTCAACAAGGTCAATTCCCTTGAGACCGTAGCTCAAGCCCGGCGATATTAAGCTTTTAACTCGAAAAATTGTGACCAGTGCAAGAGGCCTGAGCTCACCGCTTCCCCTTTGATAAAAAAAGGTCATAGGGGTCAGACATGGGCCTGCATCTTATGAGACATCATCAGTTGCCACAGACGTCTCTGCTGCAGCAACTGGCTGAGCAGCTCTGCACCCAAGACCTCTTGAGGATGATGCACAGGCACAGGTAATGCTGATATACCCCAAAATACTGAGACAAAAGAAGCAACGCGTGAGCATGCCTCACCACATTTCAGCTATCGGAGCAGAAATTTAGCACCTGAGGGATGGCCCGGGAGGGAGAGAGACAGTGAAGGAAGCAAGGAAGGAAGAGGGAGGGAGGTCATTTTTGACTTATTTGGATTGTCCATAGAAATCCAAATGAGTCATGTGCTTGTAACAGATCACCTTACGGGACCTCGCTGGGCCAAGCGGATGTCCTGCGATGCCAAGGATTCCCCCTATAGCTGAGTCTGTGGCTCCGGGTGTTGTGGGTCTGTCTTGGTAAGCGGTCCATTACAGGTCGTTTTAGACTTAAAAACACACACAGCCATGGTGAGTGATGCAGGCGCTCTGTCTCACTCCCACTCTGCACCTGCTTCTGTGAGTATGTCAAGCTTCCTTATTATCATCACAGACTACAGGTCAGCACCAGGTGAGCTCTTACCATTGGATATCAACCAGGAAGTGAGACTGGCAGCCTACCGCTGTGTCTTGAGCACTGTCAAACTTAATTTGCTGGGCTAGGTGTGTGACCTTATCAAATAGACAATCAATATATATATATGTTAAGATAGATATATATATATATAGTGATAATTTTTTTATACATTTTTTTTTTTTATCAATGGGGAATCTCATACAGGAGCTGACTTCTGCAGTCCGCACTCATTTAGCTATAACATCCACCTAAACTTTAGGACATGATTCTCTTATATAGACAGTAATTTCTCAGTCAAATATACTTTTTTTTTTTTTAATCCGTTTGTTTTAGCATTTTAAACTTCGATTCGTCATGCACAGAATAGTCGTTCCTCTCTCTGTTTCTCGTCAGGCTTTGCATCATGTTGTCAGCTTCATCACAACTAAGTTAGCCACCTCTCCATCAATCGTCTTCCACGTCGTCGCCCTCCGACTCCTCTCCGGCTCTCCTCTCGTACATCTTATCCCGGTGCCGCTCCTGGATCTCTTTCATTTCCTCGGCGTAGCGGCTGAACGCTCCCCCGAACTTGCTCCACGCCTTGAAGGGGATTGTTATAGAGTTTCTGTAACTGGGCTTCACTTCGCTCACCCGTAAGAAAACTCCGTACTTGTTGGATCCCACGTCAAAGAAGAACCGCTTGGAGTCCACCATGATCGAGGTGCCCTCCGGAAGCTCGCTGTAGCCCCCGGCCCCTCCGCCGCCGGCCAGCTCCTCCTCATCGCCGCCGTAGTCGTCTATCAACTTGGCCAAAGCGTCGCGGAACTCTATTAAGCCCTGGGCCGGGAGTGCGATGGTTTGCCCGGCCTGCATGCCAGCGCCGGGGATGCCACCCACTCCGACTCCGAAACCGGGGCCTCGGTTGACGGTCTGTCGGATCCGGAGAAACCGACCCCGCTGGTTCTCCTTCAGATCGAGGTAGTATTTTCGGTTCTCACGCACCAGGAACTCGCTCTTCAAGGCCCGTCTAGGCCCGGTGTCATCCCCACCGGAAGATTGAGCGATCTGCTCCGGGGTACTAGGCCCAAGCTGGGCGTAGTGCTCTATGAAATCCCCCAGGTAGTCGCGGAACTCTGCAGCAACTGACATCGAGAGGGTCAGCCGACTTTTCGAGCCCCCGGCGCCGACCTCGGCGATTTTGATGAACCGGCCTTTGGCGTTCTGCTTCACGTCAAGGTAGAAGCGTTTGTTCTGAATGTCCAGCCGCTTCGAGGCCAGCTCCTGGGTCTCCGAGTCTCGCTGGTAATGCTGAAACCCGCCGCCGCCTCCTCCTCCCCCTCCGCCGCCGCTGCTGCCACCGCGCTCACTGCCACTGTCCCCATCCGCCATCTTCGCCACCAGCAGCCCGTTTCACTGCGTATCTTTGACCCCCACCCCCCCTTGCTTGCCGAGCTCGCAGAGGAAACCGGACGCTGCCTGCTGAGCTCTGATTGGCTGCTTCAGCCGCCAGTCAAAACATCAGATAGAGAGCTTGCATTTGATTCGCCAGTTGTCCTGTCTGTCATTAAAACATAACCGCCTCCTGTGTGACATTCGAGTACATATTATATTTGCAATACATACCAGCTCTCCGTGTAAGTATTAAAGTCGTGTACTGACATATATTCGCAGTGGATATTTTGTCCTTTGATGATAAACTGTTGCCATTACCAGTTCCCCTATGCAGTCAGTACAAAAGTACCTGTATGTGAACACCTGATGAGTGTCCTTGTACTGAAATTTAGGAGTGAAATTCAACTACGGCCTCCTGATTATGTATTTTTTTGCAATTTTGGGACGGATGCCCCTGGAAGGACACTCCACTCACAGTCCCGCCTACTTGTTGGTTTCGTGCGCAAAGGCAGGCACGGCGATCTTACGGTGGGGGATGGGTGAATGCTCTGCAAGCCGTCTGGCGATTGGTCGGAACAGAGATTCGAAGTAACAACACACTCTGTGATTGGCTGTCTAGACTCCCACGAGGGGTCTCATCCAAAAGATTTCCGAAAGGGTTTATTGTTTCTTTGCTTTCGGGAGCCGAAATTGTTTGCTATCTACTCAGTTCTACAATCAAATAAAGAGACGGAAAAATGGTATGTGCGCCTCGGCAAATATTACATGTATCATCAAGGGTATCGGCACATTAGTGCTGCAATTAATTTGCTACTGTAGAAAGTGTTGTTTTGAATTTAAACTGAGGAAATTCGAGCAGAAGGTGTGTGGTTAAAAAGCTTGCTAAAGAGCTAACTGTCAGCTAACACGTTAGCATTACCATTAGCGCGAGAAGTCTGAATTTTGTTGCCTTCCCGTCAGAGGTAACATATTTGCCGCGGTTGGTTTGTTTTTCGGATAGTTCATCTTTTGCAGAAACGAAGAGCTTGATTAGAAGTATAAATCCGGTGACATACTAACGTGTTTTTTCACTCGGTGTAGCCTGAGCCCATCTGAAAGGTGGATTAGCAACCATTAGCAACCAAGAAGCTAAGTTTAGCTATTTCATTAGCTTAACGGTTGGTTAACTGCTCGTAGTTGACCGTAAGTCGTGCACAATACGTCCATAAACTAGTAAAATGGAGTAAAATTCACTCTATGCTTTCTCTGCGCCTAGCTTAGTTGACTTTGAGGCAAACTTTTCTCCTGTTGGAATTTGTGAATGAGAACTCACAGTTGACCGTCTTAAAGCGGCGCGTCTGTTTTGTGTTTGTCGCGGGGTCAGTGGCAGCAGCCCGCTAACAGCATCTCATGGTTTTTGTTAGAATGAGTCTGTTAGTTTTTTCAACTTAATCGGGTTATTTTTTTGTATGATTTATGCGGGCAATTTCTGGCAACCACTATCAATGCCGCTCTTCTATGTTTATGTTTTACTTTTGATTGGCGGGAAAGCAATACTAGTTTAATCGGGCATCTGTTACCCATTGACGTGCTAATGCAGTGCGTTCAGTGTTGACTTTATTTGATTCATTTCCCTTTTTGTAATTGAGCCACTTCATCCGCTATTATTTGGTTAAATGTCATTCAAACATATGAGGTGATGCTGTTTAGTTCTTGTTATGCAGGGCTTATTCTTTCGCAAAGTACAAGCACTGTAGCCTGACATTTCTGCTTCAGTTTTTTGTCTCGCTTGTCTGATTTAATGTGCTTGTTTGTTATTTCACCCCATGCAGGCTGGTGGCAAGGCAGGAAAAGACAGTGGCAAAGCCAAGGCGAAAGCAGTGTCCCGCTCCCAGAGGGCTGGGCTGCAGGTAAATCTCTTTCGTTCCCATACGCCCATTTGTGGTTTTACTGCATATCTTGCGTGTCACCCTCCCTGGCCACAGAGGGGTTGCCCCTTTTTTGCTTGACTCAAACCACTGTCTCGTGTCTGTTTCCTGCCAGTTCCCAGTGGGTCGTATCCACAGGCACTTGAAGACTCGCACAACCAGTCATGGTCGTGTAGGAGCCACAGCAGCTGTGTACAGTGCTGCTATTCTTGAGTACCTCACTGCTGAAGTAAGCGTTCCTCATTTTGTGCATGTTTACTGATAATGTTGGGCACTGGTTATCACATCATGCCGTGTTTCTGTGTGAGATGGTGCTTTTTGCGTCATTTGTGGTCATTTTTTTTTCTCAGGTACTAGAGTTGGCGGGTAACGCCTCCAAAGACTTGAAGGTGAAGCGTATCACTCCCCGTCATTTGCAGCTGGCCATCCGTGGTGATGAGGAGTTGGACTCTCTCATCAAGGCAACAATTGCTGGAGGAGGTGAGCTGGCAGTTTCCCAAACAGAATTCTGCTTTTTCGTTTTTGTCTTCAGTGTATGTGCATCACGCTGGCTTTGATGCCGCAGTGATCTGCTCACTCTGTTTGTTACATTCAGTAGAAATATTATTCTGCCTATCACAGTTGCCTTTGCATTAAACATTTGATCTCACCAATGTTTTCTTTTGTTTTCAGGTGTCATTCCCCACATCCACAAATCCCTCATTGGGAAGAAGGGCCAGCAGAAGACTGCATAGACGCCATGTTGACCAGAAATTTCGGGGCTTGGGCTTTGATAGGACCAGGAGTTCACATTTGTTCTTTTTTATTAATATTATAGCAAAAGAAGAGTGATTGTTAGGCTTTGTGTTGTAATATTTTCCCATAACTAGAAAAAAGTACAGAAAATCCCTTAACGACAAAAAAAACCCTTTGTATGTTATTGTAGTACGTTTGACTGGGGAGTTCATGATTATTTCAAATGGTGACAGTGAATTTGTTTGATTGGCCTGGGACTCTGTAATGTTTTATACTGAAAAAAGAAATTGTTAAAACCATTTTTTATATAAAAACTTGTTTTGTGGTTATTTTCTTGAAGTTACAATATTTACTATATTACAAGTTTTTAAGCAGATTTTTTTGGACATCAGCATGGATAACAGCTAAATGTGAGATGGTGCTTTTTTTTCCTCTTGACTTACTGTAATATTTTGAACTGCACAAGGATAGTGATGTATTAAAAGTTGAATTTTTTACATCAAAGTGAAATATCTTTGAAAACTACTTATTGCAACCTCTGCTACCTTTTTGTGTTGTTACTAGCAGTTCAAAAATGTGTTAAATGCTGCTGCGATCAGGATTCTGATCCTGCAGTGTTTTTGCCTCACTGTGGAGCCATCTGTTAAGTACATGCCACTGCTATGTGGTTGGTACCTTGGTGCATGGAGAAGATTGAACATCTGGCAGATGTGAACCATATCAGTACTTTGAAAATGTACTCACAGTTCCTAAATGTATGCACAAACTGAAATGTCCCATCCATAATGTTTTTCAAGTAAAGAAGTCAAGAGTCTTTTCTAAAAGCTGTGTTCAGGGAAATGACGTATTTTATCTTTGAATAAATACCCGTTGCATGTTATCCCTGGCTTGGTTTGAAACCAGTACTTGACATTAATTTTTGAAGTTGTGAATTTGTATGTCATGCTTGAGGTGCTTCAGCTGTCCTACAGTACACCAGAATGGTTGTCAAACACATTTGGGTTATTTTAGAAACTTCAGAAGTTATTTTCGTAATATACAGCTGTTGCACCAAGTGAATATCTGCCTTTTAAAGAACTGTTGATTGTTATACTGTTTTAGTTTAAGAATAGCGTATACTTAGTTTGACTAAGTGAATCATAACTTAAGCACCTGACCATAAAATGTGACATTTCCAACAGTGTAGCCACATGATTTGTCCTGCAGCTTTACAGTTTGCCAGCAGGGGGAGACACTGACATTCACAATAACATCTCTTTACTTTTCCTGGATTATCAATAGGTAAAACTGAGATAAACAGCATATAATATTATTCCTTCAGCTTCAGAGATGCACCATAAATGTGTCAAATTGGCATCGGACAAGATGAATAATTACAAAAAAATTAATGAACCAAGCAATGAGACAAACCCACCACAGAGTAACACTTCATGCACTACTGTGGTAAAGTTTGTAGCACGTTCTTGTGTGCATGTTTGAAATTCCTGTGGCATTATTTTCTTCTGCTGCTATATGAATACATTACAGGAATAAGATGGATATAAAATATTTATAATAAAATAAATATGTGAGGTTAGGCATCTGCCTGCTACTTTTAGATTTAATTTACAGTCCACAATGCCAGACAACGACTATATTATTTCATACAAAAAATACATTTTACTTATTTGCTACCACTTTCTCAATACACACAATTGATTATTGTATTGATATTTAAGGGGGGTGTTTTCATTTAAGAAAAACACAGTCTATCCTCCATATAGAGTCTTACATGTTCCACAAACACACGGACCAGACTGCTGTACAATTTGTTGAAGTTCAGAAGCTGACACAAAAGCACAAATCCTGACATAATCGATCAAAAAGATTGAGATGTATCACTTCATATGAGCTGCGCACACACACACACACACACACACACACACTGAACCGTATGCCTCACACAACATTGACTGCATTCATCTGAACAACTTACACATTCCCATGATGTCCTAGAGCAGTTTATCCAACATGAACAAGGCCGGTTCAGCCGCTTGTTGAGAGAATCATGTGATATACTTTATATATATTGTCAAAATCTGCTATTCTGGGCTGAAATATGTCAGTTGTGTTCACGCTGTTAGCTTTTTATTACTACATTTGTGTTGCTATGGTAATTTTTCTGAAGGGCATTGGTGCTGTTGAGGATGCTCAAAACCTTGAAAGACTTCACTTCAGTTGACACCACAGCCATTCCAAGTGGCAGGAGTACAGCTGAAGAACAAGAACAACACTGACTTCAGTCGATGTTTGTGAAGAGATAAGTGGTGGTAGAAGTATTGAATTTATTTACTTTGCAATTGAAATGACTCATATTACACATACAAGTTCGTTTGATCATCCAGGTGGAACTTGTTTCAAGAGTCTGTCTAAAAGTGAAGTGTTTGTAAAATGATTAAAGTCAACTCAAGTATGATGAGTGCATACTTTCAAAAGGGATCCTTTTGTGGAGTTTAAACTACCACAAGGACTCTTGTGGACACAGTGAGGGGCAGACATGCTGTTTCTCAATTTTTGTTGCTATTTTCCTGCTTTCCAATCAGTTGAGAACTCAGATAGCCCTCAACCGGAGGAACAACTCTCAAGATCTAGATAACAAGATCATATCTAAAGTTAATGTGACATGAGGAAAACGGGGACAGCCTTCCATTCCGAAACCCCTCCATTGCGAAACACCCCCACTCCGAAACACCGCTGTTCCGACTTTCAACTTCAAATTACTTCCCAATAGGGTTAGGGTCAGGGTTTCCCCAATAGCCTTTTCGGAATAGCGGGGTCTTTAGAAAAAATGGGAAACCCCGCCATTACAAAGAATGGAAGTCTATTTTCGGAACAGCGGGGTTTCGGAAAGGCGGAGTGTAACCGAGGAAAACCAGGGTTGTTTCTTTTTAAGAGTCCGTAGTGACAAAGGGGTAATAACAAATTAAATCAAAGGAATCATTCAACATTAACAAGTTCTGTGTAAGAAGATGAGCTGCAGCCAGCCACCGGTTAGCTTAGCTTTGCACAAGGTCTTGAAATAGGGGGAAAGAGCTAGCTCGTCTGTGCCAGCCTAACTGCACATCTGTAGCGCACTTATTAACGCGTTTAATCTCATTTGTTTAATCCATACAAGTAACAAAGTATTAAAACATTAAAGCAAAGTCATTGCACTGTGCCAGAGAAGCTTTAAATGTGCTGTTAGTCAGATTGTCTCTTTGGACTGAGCCTGGCCAGCTGTTTCCCTTGTATATACTCCTTAATGCCAAAAGAAGCTAATGGCTACTGACTCTATCTTTATATTTAGCATATGGGCATCAGTAAGTGTTATCGATCTTCTCTTTTAACTTTCAGCAAGAAAGCAAGCAAGCCTAAAAATGTTGAATTGTTCCTTACAGGCTTAAAGATGTTATTTGTAAGACAAGTTGATTTTTGAGTCTCATTCCCAACTGATCAAGAACTGACACTTTGTGATGGCGGCCGACCCGTCATACAATCCCAGAGCGTCTGTTTTTGATGAGCAGGGAATCCCAAAGCGTCATTATTTGGGAATGAGACTCAAAAATCATCTTTTCTTATAAATAGCACCTTTAACAATCATTAAACTCTTTGGAAATTTTATACAACCTCATTCTTGCTCAATTCTGTATTTTCACAATAACTTTTGCTAATTAACTTTTGTTTCCTGACAGAAACATAAAAGACTCTATCTATGGTTTTCTCCTTTGTATCCCAACACCTCAGCGTCATGCTCATCTCATTATTTTCCCTGCAGCTCCCACTGGCTGAGGCGTCAGAAAGTCTCTTTGTCACATGAGCTGCAAATGATGTGGAAGAGATGAGTGATGAGACTGCAGAAGAACAACCAGGGTGACAGGAACAGAAAACTGTCAAAGGAAAAAAAAAACTTCTGAAGTTCTGTTTACTCATGTCTGACTCAGAGGTGTAATGACTCTGAAATGATAAAGGATGCTGTGGTGGCTCACAGCCCAGCACTGACAGCGAGGATTGTATTATGACACTAACAGGACGGACCTTTGCAGGAGCAGCAGTAACATCCACAGGCCCACAGCTGGACTTTTCTTTAAATGAGAAATCCTCAGATTTGAGCCACACTGATTAATATTACATTTTTGTTCAATTATCAGTCACAAATGGCAGATAGTAAAGTTTCCAACTACTCCAACTATATCTAATAATTCATTAATTGATATCAAATACGAGTTGCCTCCTAGGCGATTTGACAGGTGGTCAATTCTTACATATAGCACCTTTAAAGTGGTAGTTTGGGTCTTTTGATGTGGGGGTGTATGAGGTATTTATCCTTAGTCAGTGTATTACCTGCAGTAGATGCAATCCCATCCTGCCTACTCTGTTTGACTCACAGGTGATCTCTGGGAGGGGCAGAAAAAACGCCTGGACGATTGCTGGATACATAAATATGACACCGAAACAGAACATGATTACCTGCAGATTGCTCCTTTACCAGATCATCACATGTTCCAAACTAAAACTGATGTTGAGAATAAATCAGAAAAGTTGGTTATGAAGCCTCTGCAAACTCTCTCAAATTATTTCTCTGATCAATTGTGACATCAGACGTGTTGTCCACATGAGCGCCAGCCCCTGTGGGAACACATGAAAGACGGAGCTGCCACACATCTTCAAAGAGCGAGTATGATTTGTTTATTCTTACATCTCTCTCTCCCTCTATCTTTACAGTTTTCTCTTGAGGATGGTGGGAGGGTGACAGCCAGAGGTCAGCCTTCAGCTCCCATTCTCTTCTGCAGCGAACAGGAGATGCCTGAAATGCACTGCTGGTGTTATGATTCAACCTGTAATCAGTTCCTGAAAGTATTTGCTGGTTTAAACACCTTCTGTCTGCTGTCTTATTCGAGGGGGGAAAAATCCTTTGCTGCACAAAGAATGATGCATTCTGATGAAAAGATCTCTTCCTAACAACATGAAAACATCGTTAGTAAAACCTGGAAGAAGGCACATTTTGGTTGCTTGTTCGGGTAAATCATGTAAAATCTAGTTAAACCGGACTGTTAGTTCCCTGATTACAAAACCAAGAATTATCTTTGCAATCAATAAGAGAGTCAGTATTCCCTGCTCAGCAATATAATACAGTCATGTTCTGGTAAAACGGGTCACATTTAAAAAATACCAGGAAACATTTTTGTCATGTGGAAGGCCTTTCTTGTTCGATTTAGAGCTGAACTCAGATATTTTGATGATTGACTCATCATTTAAATCAGAATAGAAATAAATTTTTTTTTTTGCTTTAACGTATCATGATGAAGTAAATGTTGATTGCACAATAAAATGGCTGTGGAATAATGACACCATCTGTGTTTAGATTGTTTCCCTATAAACTTTGCTTTCTTGATGCAATTCTGTTCGCCACCGGTCACAAAATCTCCCCGAAAACGAAGGCTGACTGGCAGTCCAGTTGGCTGACAGCCTGGCACCATTTCAAATGACTGAATAAACTCAACCTTTGCCCTGTGTTGTTGGTCGCTGTCACTGTGACAAAAATGATCCAGTTGTTTTTTGCGACCATCCGTTTAAAGGAAAAGTTCACTCAAAGACACACACACCCTTGAGATGTGTTGCATGCTCACAGTTTTCAACTTAGCAGCTGCAGTGAAGATTTTGGCGTAAATAACATATTTTCAAATCAATTTGGGATCTCGTGGCTTCCAGAGAATCTTTTTTGGGGGTTGTTTGTGTCCCCATCTCTGTCAGTGTTTAGGAGAATGCTGCAACACTGCTTTGCTGTGAAGCTCCAGAAATGTTTTGTGGACTACTAAACTGGCCTGACTTTGACATGGGGTTGAGTAGGAAGTGACTGAATTTTCTTTCTTTTTTTTTTTTTTTTTTAATTTGTTGCAGCCCTGGTTAGATTTACACCTGCTTTTAGAGGCTTACACACCGTCCCTACTCAACCATGTTGAACCTTACACCCTGTGTAATGGATGGTGGCTTAGTGAGACTCACATTAAACCAAAGCAATGTCTGCATTAAAAACAACCTGCTTATCCTTTAATCCTTGGTATAACCTTTCTGCGCTGATGTCAGTCTGATCTAGTCTTTCCATAAGAACTGAATTAAATTAGGTAATCCATTCTAGCTTTGATTAAAGCAGGTATCACACAGGTGTGATTTGTTATAGGATGCTGGTGAAACTGGAGGTAATTCCTTGACTTCACGATGAAAAGAAACGGAGGCGTCCTTTGATCCTCTGACAGAGAACATCTTCATACACTTTGAGCAAGAGGAGCTTTCAGAGACCTGTCAGCGACTCTATGTCGTTATGTTTGATGTTTTTCAACCTTATAGCTGGGTTCAATGCAGGCTGGTACCACACAGGAGACTCTAGGACTGAACACATTTATTAAAAGTCTTAAAAAAAACCCACAAACTAACTAATAGTCAACATTGGCCTTGAAACTAAAGAGAAACCAAATACCAGTATTCAATGTGGCCACTTTCAAAACAGCTAAAAAATAGAAATTTTCACTGAACATCAAGTAAAATAACAAAGAATGAAGTAAACAGGATGCTTCAACTAAAACTGTTTTGCTAACACACAAACTCGTTACAACTGTTGATAAAAATCAAAGCAAGAAGTCGGTTTCTGTTTGAAGTCGTCTACATTGAACCTCGATTGACTTTTTATGCAATTAGAGTTCATAGTGCAACAATGAGCTGATCCAACCACCTCTTGTCTATTTCTACATCACTTCAAAGGCCGCACATCTTCTTTTCACACCCCACAAATGAGCGCAGACGAGCAGTGAGCTGTGTTTTCAGTTTCAGACTTGTGTATGGCACAGTTGTCGTAGCTTCATCAAGTGAGTTTATCCAAGGAGGCACCGGTATGGTCTTGGTAGAGGTTTGTGTTGGTCACATGTTCAACACAAGCAGTTTGAATTCTCCACGTCTTCACACACATACGTGCTGCTCTGGTTGGCCACATGTATACCTGAGTAGGTATCAACTACAAGGGATGTTATGACTTTACTTGAACTAAAATCTGTCCACTCATCTACCTACAAACACACACAAACAGCAGTTTTCGCTCTCCCTCTGTGACCCTGAATGTGTTGGCAATGTTCAGGAGGTGTTTTATCTCCACAGCTTGCCACTGGATCAGCACCAGGAAAACGACCTCCCAACCATTTCAAAGAACAACTTGTTGGGCTTCCTGAAGTAGCGACACAGCTTCTTAAAGGCCTGGGTGCTCAGGGGCGCATGCGGCCTGCCTTTAGACTCGTCCAGGCACTTGTCGTGCCCAGCAGACAGGAGACAGTAGAAGCCCTTGGTGGTGTTGTAGTAGAAGTTGTTGGGGCTTATCCTGGGCGGCAGATCCAGAAACCTCTCAGCCTTTCTCAGCTCTGGGAAGGGATCCCGAATGAGGGCGTCGCCGTCCACCACGTGGATCTGCTCCCTGGGGAAGACCTCTAGCCAGCGGGCCAGATGCTGGTGGTACAGACTCCTCTGCAGCGCCTTGTACCCAGGGTCGATGTGGCCCTTGTGGATCAGGAGTTCCTCCAGCGGCTGGTAGGGCTTGTGGCGAGTCAGGCGATTGTGGAGGACTTGGGTGTAGTCAGAGACCAGCCTCTCAGCCGGGTCCCGGACGATGAGCAACAACCGGACGGCGGGGTTCATGTCCCAGATGCGCACAGGAACCTGAGGGGCAGCAAAGTAGCCTGGGGTCTTCTCCACCGTCAGCTGACTGGGTAAGGTGAAGGGCATCTGGGCTCGGTACCAGGCTAGGCCCCGGCGGTAGTGCTCCTCCACGTTGAAGTAGTGCACCTAACAAAGGGACAGAAGGTGAAAACCTTTCTTTAACAGGAATTTTAAAAATGTATCTTTTAGCCTTGCACCATTAAAAAGACAAGCCCTTTTCATTTAGACCTCATCTTGTCCAAACGTATCTATTCCTTCACGCAGCTTTCCAACTTTGCAGTCCTCACTTCAAACTGCCTCGGTGAGGATTTCTCTCTGTGCAGCTTCTTCGGGACAGGCCTGTCATCATTCATAACCACTAGTACACTGAAAACCTTATACAGGCTGAGCTGACTGTGTTCTCATTTTATCCATGCCTCTCTACACTAATAATGATCACAGAGGAAAAGTTCACAGAGAGTGGGACACAAATTCATCTAAACATTTTCACAGGTTAAACTCGATATATGAGTTGAAATGAATGTTCCTTTTTACCAGGTAGGAAACAGCCGAGTTTACTTGGGAAGGTGCACTTGCATTAGCTAATCAGCTATTTATGTTTCAATAAGGGCTCATGGCATGAGTGCGATATGAGTCAAGATTTTAGTGGGAATGGTCATATTTGCATTTCATTTTCACAGAAAAAATATACAAATGATGAGAATTAATACATTTACAGTACATGACAGCTCTAAACTAACTGGCTTTGTATATGTTCTTCTTGTTTACTATGTCATTATATCATTCTATATGTACTGTGTATATAAAAAACATCTCTCCTTTTCCAGTCTTTAAAGTGCATGCCTTGTGCTGTGATATTTTGTTTTGCTCCCGATAAATCTGCCAACAACTCAGAGACATCTGAGATCATAAGTTATTTTGTAAGGTTGGGAATCACTGGATTTATCTTCAATAATGTTTGGTATTTTACAAGCTAATCTATTATTTTTCCTCGTACGTTGTCTTCTAAATCTTTTTCTAAAGAGTTCAAAAGTTCAAAAATCAAATTAATGTAAAAGTTTGTCTTTCAATGTAGTGGAATAAAAAGTAACAGAAGATGGAAATACTCAAGTAAGGTACCTCAAACTTGTAGGTTGTGAGATTTTAAGTACAGTGCCTGACTAAAATCTACTCAGTTACTCTTAACCACTGGTGACAGTACAGTTATTAGGTGATGTGACAGTGATGGTTACCTCGGCCTTTGCCACTTCCACATCTGGGTGCAAGTTGAGCATCTCCAGCAGGGCTCTGGTGCCACCTTTCCGCACGCCAATAATAATAGCTCCGGGCAGCCGCTGCTGGGTGGCATTGTATGTGGAGGAGGAGGAGGAAGATGAAGAGGAGTCGGAAGAGGAGCTGGAGCCCCCGCTGCGTAATTCCCTTAAGCACACAGACAGCTGAGTCTGCAGCAGCAGAAGCACCAGTAGCGCTAGTAGCACTGTCCACAGCATGGTGCCACACACACACACACAAGCGCGCACACAGAGGTGGAGTAGAGGTTATGAGCACACACTCATGGAGCTCTCGGACTTGTACAGAGTTGTGCTTGTTATCAGTCAGCAGGGGGCCTCAGGAGGAAGCTCTTGGATTAGACAACCTAGGAGTCAAGAAAAAGAGATGGTTATTGTTCACTTTTGGTGTCTCACTTAGATGGTTTTCATCGAGTTTATCACAGACACAGACTGTAGCTCTTGAAACTGCAGTGTCAAATAATAAAACAGTCAAAACAAATTAAAAAAATCATCTCTTATCTTCTGTCAGCAACCATCGTAATAAGGTTGAGGCAGTAATTGAAGCCAGGTCCAAAAGAAAAAGACATACAGTATATTAAATATAGTTATAGCACCACATGACAACATGGTGATATCCTTAATGTTTCAAGCATGTGTGCAACATGCAGAATACACTTTTCTGCATGTCTGCAGATGGAAGTTACTCATACAGTACCAGATCTCCTGAAGACTAAAAAAACAGGATTAAAAATGTGAGCGGGGGAGGACGCAGTGTCGGCTTCACTCAGAGCATAAGAGTGTACAGTCACAGAGCGCTTCTCTTCATCTCATGTAGATACAGTGTAGGTAATGCCTGCTCGACTGTTTCGTGATCCCATATGTCCGAGACGGCTCTGCAATCTAATATGCCATTTTCCAAAGTCCCAGTCCAAGCAGTGGCGGTTTCAGCCCAGAATATAGGGCTGTGATGTGATTATGGCGAGAAGATGCTAAAATATTCATCTACATCTAAAGCAGAAAGAGAGATGATGCATTGAAAATTAATGCTGTTCCGAGGTTTAGGGTCTCCCTAAGGAGCACTAACACCCCTCTGAGTTCAGCTGAACCATTTTTACAGTATGGAGGACAAGCTGCAGTGAATCCTCGATGTCTGGATTGTCTTGAATAAAGTAAACCTACCAATACAAAAATGCAAAAGTTAAAAAGTCCTACATAAAGGGGCACTATGTAGTTTTGGATAAGAAATTTAAGCTCAGAATTTTAATATTTAGAATATCAATGAGGTAACAATACAAACTTAGACATATTCATTTTTTCCATAACTGACTAAACAAGCTGTTCTCAGAGGAAAATAAGGTCCCAAGAACACTGTTTGAAGCTAGAAAGGTGGCAGGGTCTGCCACATATCAACGAAGTAAAACAGTATGAAATTGTGTTGTTCTTTAAGGTCATTTTGTTTATTCAGTTTTTAGTCAGTCATGAAATGTCTGTATTGTATTGTATTGCATGTTATTGTGTTTCTTTGGCCTCCAAAGGGTCACAAGATAAATCTGAGCATTAATAAGAGAGGGAAAACGTTCTGATACACAAATCTGTATTTATAATTTGGATTTTACTTTCGTCTCTGTCTGGAAATAAAAATGTAACCTCTTCAGGTCAAATGGGTCATATGAAACGGTGTGAGAAGTCCAGAGGGGAAATGTCTGTGGTGAATCTGCTGACAACTTGGAGACATCTGAAACATGACAAGGACCCACAGCTACACACTGTCACAAGTCAATGTAGTGGAGTAAGAAGTACAATATTTCCCTCTGAGAAGTATAAAGTACTAGAATATGGAAACAGTAAAGAAGTACCTCAAAAAGCCTGTGATCAGCGAACATCATCACTAAAATTGTTTATATATAGGATAACATTCATAATACTGTATACTGAATAAAATACTGTATTATCTTCAGAGACACTGAATAGAAAAGCACTCTCTGTGGGCCCTTGAGCAAGACACGTACACCCCCATGTGTTGGAACAGAACGGATCAGCTGCCTGACCGCAAAGCTCCCTTTATTTTGCTGTGATGATAAAATATTTTTCTGTTACTCATCGTCATTGCAGTTGCAATGAAGAATTGTATTTTGTCAGTGCTGGGTCGGGTAAATAAGAAAACACAGCACCGGCATCAAAACGGTCCTGAAATTGTTTGCAGCAGTCATTTCCCAACAACTTCTTAACAGTGCTCAAAACTTTGAGTGAGGATTTCTTGAAATAAACTCTCCTGCTTTTTCTGTTGTTGCTGTTACTGTTGTTATTGAGCCGAAGCCGCCCTGATGCGACGATGAGTTATTAATTAGTGTAACAATGTTCTGGTTCAGAGGAGGAACCCTGTCTCGCATTGTTCCTGTAACGGGCCGTTAATTGCACCTTCAGGGAGCAGCACTGCACCCCCGACCTTCTGTGCTATCCCCTGGCTTGGTGACATTGTCGTCATCAGAGTGTTGCAACCTTTGCCATCCCTCAATGTAAAGCAGTGTGTGGTTTGGTGTAGGCGCTTTGGGTGTGGCGACTGTTCACCACAGCGATGCAGCTTCAGACCAGTTGATTAAAAATGTGTGTGATGTCACTTACAGTGCAAATGCATGTAGATTTTCATGGTCCAACATTATTCCAGAGGAAGATTAAACATTTCCTACTTTTTGTCTGTTCATCATATTTTCATATTTTAAGTCATAGTCAAGGTTGGGAATTGAGAGGCTGCACTTGATGACCTGAAAATGTTGTTTTTCCTCCAAGGTGCAGTATCATCACTCACACAGACAGACATGAGATAAAAGTACAGTTAAAAGAATTATTAATGACCCTTCTCACCCGCTGCACAGTGAAGTTGAACTTTTACCCACAGGGCGACGTTATAGATTACAGATGGCGAGAAATAGCTTCAGGAAATCCTTTGTCAGTGCTGTTAAGTTAAGAAATGAAACAGACTGCTGCTCCTTTGCTGCCACACTTTGCTGCAGTTTTTTGCACAGTAGGTTAATTACCTGAACACTTGCATATTGTGTATATTATTGAGACTGTGAACGTGTTTTGCTGGGAAATCTGTTTCTTATGTTTGTGTTAAAAAATGTGTTATTGTGGCAAAGACTGAGTTGGTCAAAATGAACTTGTTAGTGTGCTTAAATGTATATGCTAGTACACCCAGTACTAGTACATTTTATTCTCTTCAGTCTCTTCAGAAGAATCAGTGTTTTTATTTATTTTGATTGATATGCCAACTTCTCCAACTTCTTTGTTATATTACGCCTTTTTTTATTTTTATTTATTTTTATTTTCCCCATTTCCACTCAGGTTTTTTAAGTGCAAATTAAAAAATGCATTTAATAAGGGGGATGGAAACCTACCTACTGTTTCTTTAACCTCAAACCTTTTTGACATTCATTTCTTGTTATTTACTGGCCGACATATACTACACCGATACTGATAAATCTCCAGCCTGGGAGTTTTTTCCTCATTTTTTCATAATGACTATGTATGACTTCTGGCCTTAATGTACATTAGCTGCTGACAGCGAGAAGAAGCACCTACAGTCATCATTTTGATGTGTAGTGGCAAACTGTGGGCTGATGCAAATCACTGTGTGAAATCTGTGCAGTTTATGTGTGTGTGAGAGCGAGCAACAGAGACAAAGAGAGTGATCTTTTGGGAGGCTTGTGTGTCTTTGTGTAGACGTATGTGTTGCAAAGCGAGACACATGCCTTGTGTTAAGTGGTTGTGTGAGTCCCTTGTGACTCCTCTGTAGGCTGGAATATTCCCCTGCTGCCAAGTAGCTTCGCTTCCACCTCACCTCATGACCTTCCTCTCTCAGCTCCTCCTCCCACCCTCCCTCTCACCTTTCCTTGTCTTCGTCACCCCTCACCTTTGTTCTCTCGTTTCCTTCAGCCTGTTTCTGACTCTTTCTTCGTGAGTCGTTTGAGTTTCTCCCTGTTTACGTAGATCTGCTAGCAAACCCCAGCACCATGCTAATGGGGATGCCCTGCAGCAGCCTCTTAGCTGCTCATAAATAAAACACAAGCACACCTTTCTGCCCTGAAATATTGTTGAGTCGATGAACTTTTAATCTTGACTGATTGGAAATGAGACAGGGTTGGATTTAGAAATGCTTTGTCTGCATGTCAAAAGTGCCCCGTCCTCAATTCACTTGCAGCAATTTAGCTATAATTAAGACTTTTTTCCGTAAACATTTTGATTGAAAACCTTAAAGGGGCACTATACAGTTTTTTTTAATATTAATAATATTAATGAGGTAATAATGCAGACTCAGAAATATTTATTTTATCCATAACTGAATAAACAAACTGTTCTCAGAGGAAAATAAGGTCCCCAGAACACTGTTGAAGCTAGAAAGGCGGCAGGGTCCGCCAAATATAAGTAAACAGTATGAAATTGTGTTGTCCTTTAAGGTCAGTTTGTTTATTTAGTTTATTCAGTCATTAAAACTAAGAAAGTTTCTTCCCCAAAACCTTTAAATGTATTGTATGTATCATTTTTCTGTCCATTAAAATGCACACTAGTAGGATTATAAAATACCTTGCATTAAGTAGACTTTACAAATTGTTTCCTCTTCATTCAATGTTCCTTGAACTACACATGTGGTCTTCTAATGTGAAACACAACCAAATTTTGAAACAAAAAAATACATTGGCTGTTTTCCTGTTCGTATTAATGCTTTTAAATCTCATTATCTCCGCCTGTTTCTGCCTCTGTCCATTTGTTTGTTGGTTTGTCAGCAGGATTACAGAATAACTACAGAATGGATTTCCACTAAAGCTAGTATCTATAAGTGAGTGCAACAAATCCAGAACTAGCAGATTTAAATATATTTTATTTGATACTGGAGTAGGCTTGATTGAATTAAAGAGTGCTGTTGAGCCATGGCGGAGGTATGCTCTCTCCAGCAATTTAAATTGCTTTTGTGGGAGATGGTATTATACAGAGTATTTGATTGTCTGCACACAGTTTAAAACTCGTTGTACTTCATGCTTGGCCCTTTTGGTGTAAATGACTCAAAATCAAAACAAAATGGCCGACTTCATTAGCACCACTTAATGGCTGGACTGCTGAGCGCCATATAAGCTCTAACTTAGCCCCTTATCCCTGCTCAATGAGGCTCACATGAGTCATTGCAAGTCCCCATCTTTTCCCGCTCATTGCGCCTTATGATTCACATTAGCCAGCATGGATAGGGAGAACCAGCAACAACAACAACAACAATGCCAGGATTGTCAATGATGCGTTAATTCACCATCTTGACAAAAACAAGTATCTATCCAGGCTGGAAAAGATGGAGATGGAGAGAAAAAAAAGAGACGGGGTGGAGTGTAATTATCTGTGAAACACAGATGCTGTCATCTGCGTATTGGGAGAGTCTCCATGTCTTATAAGTTTTGATGTGCGTGTGTGTGTGTGTGTACGTGTATCTCATCTCATCTGCATGTGTGCAGCCTTTGCCTTTTGTGCCAGCACGCAGCATGCTACTGCCCGCGATCCAGGCCTTTGGAAACATCTTTTTACTGAGCGATGGTATTTGGGGGGGTGGGGGAAGGATTATCCTGTACGGAGAGACAGAGGGTGGCAGGGATAGAGGAGACGGGCGGTAGGGAGGCAGGATGGGGCTGAGGTAGAGTTGGTGTGTGCGTGCTCCGCGGGAGGGTGTGTGTGTAAGGCAGCAAGGAAGATTGTCCCTGGTAGGGGGTGGCATGGTGAAACGCTTTGGATTGCCAAGCCTGTCACATCACCATGGCTGTGAGAGTCAGATAAAACTCTCCCTGTCCTCCTTTCTTTCTTTCTTCTTCCATTCATCCCCCCTCATCTGTCTCTCTTTCACACTCTGGTCTCCTTCCTCTTCCTTTATTTGCTGGGCTCGACCTTAATTTTCTCGCACATTTGTCTTTCTCTACCTCCAAACTTCCACCTTGGCCGCACTTCCTCAGTTTGCTCACGCTAGACCAGTTGGGCTTGCCGATTATGGCACACAAACACCACAACCATGGAGATGATTGCCTTTCAGAATGAAAACCTAAATGTAACAAGGCTGGTCTCATTTCCTATCATGTTCCCATTACCCGCCTGGAGCGGAGCTGGCCAACACTCTGAGGGGGGTCTGTAATCAAAATAGATGAAGCCATCTGAGAAAGACGGGAATCGGTCATGCTTCCAGATCGGGCCGACTGCCGGCGTTCTTCTTGTATTTCTCAGTTATCGCACAGAAAAGATGAAGAACAATGAACAGTGAGAATTCGGATGGTGGTTTAAGATGTTTTTTGACGATGTATGAATACAGAATAGTTACTCGCAAAGTCCATCGTTGTCCTTTGTCCAACACAATATGTTACAAAAACCCTTTCAGGCCCAACAAAGCTTCCTATCTACTGCGAGGTCTTTCAAGGCTCATAGATAAGATGAAAGACATATGAGATGTTGACGAGAGAATGAAAACAGCTCTCCCGTCTCTATTGAAGTCAAGGAGTTTCGCCTCTTCCAGGCACACTGTGTATCTGTGTGAGACGTTCGAGGCACCCTTGCACCAGGTACTCGACCTGGGGAGAGATATGCTTAGTTACCCACATGAGTGGAAGATTTGATGTTTTCCTGAGAGAGATTCAGAGTGAAGAACAATACAAAGAGAGGAGGAAATAGACTGAGGGAGAAAAACAGAACGGCCAAAGTAGCTCCTGACAAGAGTGTCTTTCTCTGTGCTGCCAAAGTGTGTATGAGCATCATAAGCTCAAGTAGAATACTTAGTGAACATGAATAGAAAGATATTCTTGAATCAACAAGCCCTCCAAATTAATGACAGAATATGTTGTTTCTCTATGCCCTCTGATCTGATGCTACTATCAGCAGGATGGCGTCATTTCTTTGTGCACTTGCTGAATAGTCTCATTCTGTTCTTTTCCTTGGGAGTCTCTTTTGAACATAGTATGAGCAACAAAGAGCAACAAAACCAAGTCCGCAAAGCCAAATTATTTTGCAACGGCACTAATTGACTGCTCGGTATGTGTTTCTCTACACTTGATTTGCAAACTGTGTCAAAAATGATACATCTGTGGCAATGAAATAAAACCTTTGCAGTTGGGTCTCTGAGCAACATCCTCTATAGATGTGGCCATTCTCCATTTATTCCCCAAATTATATGAATGATCAAGTAGAGAAATGCCTGATTTTTATTTATCTATAGCACACAGGCTGCAATATATGTTAGCAACATAACTGATGTTAACATTACGTGTGACTGCCACAGCTATCCCTCACAAACACCATTCATAATATCAGAACTGTCTCGCAGTTTACTGGCCTGATACTGTAGTTAGCCAAGACAACTATAGTAACTAAGACTATGTCCCAGTGTCAAGCTGCAGGAATAGTATGAACACATTGTAATGGTTGTACCATGTAACGGTGACATGGGTCCTCATTTGTCCTGTTCAGAATAGGTTGCTTGCAAATGACTCCAAAAGCAACATATATGACCATTTGAGTGTACCAGCAGCGGGGGTACCGGAGAAACACATGTTTAATGTTGTAAAATGGTCCCTTGATTGGTTTGGGTTCAAATAAGTATGTTATTGTACAATCAGTTACATACCTAAGTTAACTCACGTATGTTCCCATCCATCCACCTCCTCCCTCCCAGACTCTCTTTACATCATCTGACTGAATCAATTTGGGATCTTGGGCCTTCCTGTGACTGTATTTCGTCGAGTCAGCTGAATGGAGCCATTTTGATTTTGTTTGTTTGTTTGTTTGTTTTGTTTTGTTACGTTTCAAAACAAGTCCCCATCTACTTCAGTTGTTTAGGAGAATGATGCAACACCGTTTTGCAGTGAAGCTCCACAAATGTTTAGCGGATTGTGAAATTTCATGACTGATTTTCATTTTTCGGTTAGCTTATCCTTTAAGGGGGAGGATGGTATTGCTATTACATGGTAAAGGCTATTGCAAGGAGTTAGCAAAATTTCTACATTGATTAACAAAACATCCCTGAACCTCCCATTTTGCTTTCTGTCTGCGTTTATATGTTAACAAGAGTAAGGTTTAATCAAACCAGTCAGCTGAAAGTCAGTGCATGATAGGCAACACACCATAGTACACTGTAGGCTTTGCCTTGTCAGGATCAGGCCTAGTCCACATGTACACAGGTATCTTTGGAAACAGGGTCTAACAAATATACATATCGTCAGTGTTTTAGCACCGTTTCAGATCCGTCCAGACGAAAACACTGACAACAGAGTTTCTGCATATCTTCACCCTGGAAGAAGATTTCCGAAAGCTCCTTTTTCAGTGAACTAAAAACGCTGTTTATGTACCAAAGGCCAAAACACAGAGAAAAAGTTTACTTTTAAGAAATACCTGTGTACATGTGGACAGGGCCTTAGTGTTGATCAGTTCCCTTAGACGTGACAACATTTCATTTCCCCAGTACTACAAGTGCCTTGACAAGTACGTTCACATTTAAAATTGAAAAAATGACAAAATTAAGTATCTACACATATGTCAGGATGCTTTCATTGGTGTAAATAGATGTTAATGACTTACAAAGTATTAAAACATTTCAAATGGCTGTGCCATACTGCCAATCACCGCTCAGATAATAAAAACACAATTTTCATTTAATCTAATCTTCTATCTTCTGAAGTCAGATGAACCCCAAAAAACATGAGTCGTTGCTTAGTTTGTATTCGTTTCTTGTTTACTAGCTGCCAAATTAAGGCACTTAATTTGCATTAGCATTGCAAAGTAACAGTTTATCTAGTAAGGGATTAAAACAGATTCTCAGCTGGTTGCCAAAGTATTAGTGATTAAGTTTGTATCAAAATAAAAGCAGCACTACAATTAACCATAATCCTACACAACGTAGTGACTTTACAAATACAATAGCTTCCCAGACAGAAAGCCTCTCCTCACCTCATGTAATTTCATCATTTCTTCATATGGCGGCTTCTCTATCTCTCTCACTCTCTCTGTTTATATGTCGCTCGTTCTGACCTTTACTGAGGTCTGTCCGTCTTTTACCCATCAGCCCCCCGCTGGTTTTCAAATTAGACTCTTTGGGGGGAAAAAAAACACTCTCTGAGCAGCCCAGCGGCCCACACCCACCGCCCTTTCACTCACTCATAATCTTACTCACTCACACATGCATAACACCCAGATAACCCAACCCACCCTACCCTACCCCACCCTACCCTTTCCTGTTTAAACCCCTCCCCCTACTTGCATCTTCAGCCGTGCACGCTCCAAGATCTGGGTCAACCGTATCAAACACCAAAATGCGCCTGCTCCTTCTCCTCTCTGGTGTGTGTTTATTGTGTGTGTGGAACACAAATATTGAGCGTGTGTGGGAGAAGAAGTGGGGGTCCTACTGTTGTTGTTTTATCAGAAAGTGCACAGAGGGAGACTGATTAGGAAATCCATTTTTATCAAAGGAATCTTTTTGTGCATGCGTGTGTGTGTGTACATGCATAAAAAAGCAAGCTGTTTCTGTAATAATGTGTATGTATGTGTGTGTGTGTGTGTGTGTGGGAGAGAGAGAGAGAGAGAGAGCGAGAGAGAGAGAGAAACAGAAAAGCATGCTGGGAGTGTGTGTAAATTTGCTCTAATTAAAAGAGGTTTTGGCCTGAGTGTCTGGGCACACAATCCACAGCCATGTCTGCATGTCTGGGGTGTGTGTGTGTGTGTGTGTGTGTGTGTGTGTGTGTGTGCGTGTGTGTGTGTGTGTTTAGATGTCCCACCTGGCACAGGACACAGCGTATTATGGAGGTAAAAACAAGGTTTCCTGTCTGTCAGTGCTTGGTCATCACCTGAGTCAGGTACACGATGAGGCCGTTTATCTGTCCCATTTTTTTTCCATCTTTGTCTGACGTTCTGTCCGTCCTCCTTCCTTCTTGCTAAATAGTTTATCCACCGTTCAAAGTTGAAATGCAGCAGTAGCAATGACGTAATATCCCTGCGAGGTGGCTTCAATCTAAAGAAAGACACTTTTCTTACACTAGAAAGAGCTCACAGAGCCAAGGTTACTAAATCTTTTCAAATTTGTTCGCACCTGTACTTTCGTGACTCTTTGTTCTTAGTTCCACTGAAGGGAAATCTTCATACTACAGTATGCAGGATATATTAGACAACAGTGTGGAAGCGCTGTGGCAAGGGGAAGGTTCTGTTTCAACATGATAATTCCTCCATGCACGAAGCCATAAAGACATGGTTTTCCAGTTCCCTGACCTCAATCCCATCCAACACTCCTGGGTGGAACTGGAACGCTGACTGTGAGTCAGACTTTATCACTCAACCCCAGTGGCCAACCTCACAAATGTCATATACCAGAAGTGGAGGCTGTAAACGCCGTGCGTTTATTAGGGGAATATTGAGTCAAATCTGTCACCACTGACCTGTAACCATCTAAATGGATCTTTGCGCTATAGTGCCACATATTGGCAAAATCATAACAATATTTTTCAGGATCACCAGAGGTTGACTTGTCACACTGCCGATTTATTTGAAAAAACGCTGCAAAACTGGATGTTTAAGCCAAACCATGATTTTTTCCTAACCCTAACCAACTGGATTGTGCCTAAACCTAACTAGAAGATAAGCACAGCATTGTGACAAGAGAAAAATTTAAATTTACCCTAATGAAACATAAGATTTTAATTTATCTGTGGTTTTGCAGAAACGTATGTTGCTATTTACACTGGTGATTGGGTTAAATAATCACTGTAAGTTGTAAAGTTGTAGAAAAGAAAAGAAAAGAAAAAGAACAAATACACCGGAGACAAATCTTTATTTAACATGGTGGAGATAAATTTGGCTGGCTGTGGTGGATGATGGTCACTCCTTGGAGGGATAACACGTCATTTGTATTACTGCAGCTTCACAGACCACACACACCATGCTTAATTCACACCCATGTCCCCTCCCTGCTGCCAACATCCTTGTTTACACACACACACACACACACACACACACACACACACACACACTTACAGACATAACATATGTGGTCTCTCTCACAGTGACAGTGGCCCCGACAGCTTGGCCTGACAGTGAGAAGAGACTGACCTGTCAGAGTGGATTTAACCCGACTGTCACATGTGACAGGACGCTGTATTGTATTGTATACTGCATGTTTGTATGCGTGTGTGTTTGGGAATGAGGGATGGGGGGATTTGGGTGCGTCCATCTTGGCACATCTGCGAGGTCAGCAGCTCCAGGGCAACAGACACCATCGACGTGTTTTTTCGGGTGAATTCAGCGCCGTTTGCTGTACGTTTGAGTGTCACTCTTGTGTACATATGGGCGTCTGGAACGAGGCTGAGCTGACAGATGGGGGCGGGCAAGTTGTGTCTGGTCAATATCATCACGGGCCAACGAGCCCAAATATTATCTGGGTCCTGAACTGTGGTGTTTCTGGGTTACACACTGTACACGCAGAAGGAAAACAAAACAAAACAGAGAGTGATAGAGGGTGGAAAAGCAGATGGTGTTTATGTGAAAAAGGAGGATTTGAAGGTTGGAGGAAGACGAGTGGAAAGTGAGCGACGGATGAAGGCAAAGGGACATGATGTGCCAGCACCATCAGGTGTGTTTGAGCTCCTGCTGCGAGCTTACCATGGCAACAATTGTTTAGATCGCTCTCACCTGGGCAGTAGACTCCAGGGATTGATGATTATTAAAGCAGGGAGGTGGAGAAGGATAGAAAAAGAGAGAAAGAGACACTGTAGAGAGAGAAGGAGGGTGGTGGTGGTTACAGATGATGCCACAGTTGGTGTGGTGTTACGGCCAAAAGGTGCCCTACGGCGACAGTAATAAACCGAACCGGCTGCTCGTGGCTTTGTTGGCCAAAATGGACGATTAGTCTGATTGGTGTCTCAACTGTTCAGCCCTGAAGTCAACACACACACACTGTGAGACAGATACCCCGGCTAGCAGCTATGTGACACCATACTCATTGGTTTAAATCACAAAAGTCCCTTATGTCCTAATTGAGCCCTAAGCTGTTCTCCTAACTGCAGTTCTGATGTGTAATGCTGTATGTTCGCATATGCAATCACAGGAGGTGATGAAATTGAACTGAAATGGGACAAGGCAGGTTTTACAAGCAGCTTTTTGGCCTCCCTACGTAAAATCTGCCACTCGGGCAGGTGAGGTTAACTACAAGCTGTCAGCATGTTACTGAGTTCATGTCAAATCTCTCCACTTCAGCTTAAAGATCCAAACAGCAGCAAATACTGAATCCTCAGAGATGGTTGTTGCTTTCATTTTGGAACATAAAAACAAGTTTGTGTCGGGACGGTTACAACAAATGTGCAGATTATCGACAAGTTGTCAATAAATGTCGACTTTCCTGATATGCACTCGCACCTGCATTTATCAATATCATTTACCATGCCGATTGGCCTGGTATCCAGAATCAGAAGTTAAAGGTGCACTATGTAGTTTTGGGGAAAAAAGAAGATGAAGAAGATCTTCACTGACTGATTGTTATACATCTAAACAAACTAAATAAATAAACTCTCTTTGTTTTCATGACTGAATAAACGTACTAAACAAACTGACCTGAAAGGACAACACAATTTCATACTGTCTTACTTACATTTGGTGGACCCTGCCACCTTTCTAGCTTCAAACAGTGTTCTGGGGACCTTATTGTCCTCTTAGAACAGCTTTTTTATTCAGTAATGCAAAAATAAATGTTTCTGAGTTTGTATTATTACCTCATTACTATTGTAAATATTAAAATCTGAGTTTAAATTTCTTTAAATTTTTTCTCCAAAACTACATGCAGTCACTTAAATTTGTTTGTTACAGTTATTAACATGCCACATATGCGACAAAAAACAAGATGCATGACACTGTGAAACACAATGAAAACTATTCTTTAATCTATAGATATTATTTCTGCATCTTTATGCTTACTTCATGTATCAAATGTTACCACTGATGTGTGTTAGAAAGAAGAAAAACAACAGATGAAGCCAGAATGTTTCCTTGCGTGGATCATTAGGACATATGTGAGCTCTCGGACATAACTGTGTGACGATGCGCTGTGTTCACGGTTTAACTCGCAGGTCGCTTTTAGAATTAATTTGACCGTTTAAACTTTTGCAAAAAAAGTGGATCTGCAAGCAGAACAGGAAGCACATAATGGACGGATTCTTGCAGCGGCTACAAATTAGGCAGAAATTCTGACTCACGGGCCTGGACGTGGGTGCAAATGCATGCACATGTATTTACACGCACAAACACATTGTGATGTAGCCGAACACATTACGCTCTGATCACAGCATCCGCTCCGTGGCTATTTTCACAGCTCCACTGGTGGTGCATCCTTACGTTCTTTCTCTCTCCCTTTTCTTTCTCTCTTTGAGCCCAGTATCCCACTGACTCTCCAGACTGGCTCGCTCGGCCCCTCAGCACACATACACACACACACAAATGACACACCAACACACGTACGGATTCACAATCTCATTCCCCCACACACACAGAAACGCAAACATGCACTCTGTCATTCTTTTTTCTCGCATTCACACTCACTTATGCACACGGATGTGTACACACAGCATTACATTTACGCGCACACACACACACCGGAGGACATGAGGTGCCTAGCAGGGGGCGGTTTTGATTGACCAAGCACTTTATGACTCTTAAATGGCTTTACTGCCTTCCTACTTAACCCCCATACACCACCTCCTTCCTCCATGACTCTCACACACACACACACAGTCGTCAGGCCGTCTTCGCGACTGGGAATTAATGAGAGCCATCACTAACCTTACAAACACACACATATTGCCACCCAGCTTGCGATTTGAGCTCCCTCCTACGGTCTGGAATCCATCAAGGTCACCCCACAAATCTAATGCGTTGCTCCTCCCCCCCGGAGTCTTTTTGTTTGCCCTCCATGACCTTGCTTCGATACCCTTTCCTTAAATTTTGGGAGCGGGCCAGGATTCAGATCTAATGACTTTGTTACTGCACAGAGCAGGTCGATACGGGAGATTGGGTTGATTGATTTTAATTGGCAGGACACCAGGAGGTGGGAGGGCATCAGTAGGGTGGGACAAGAGTATGTCAGATATGAGAGTTTGAAGGCTGCTTCTTATCAACGTTCAAATTTGGTCTCCGTCATGGCCCAAAATGTCAACAAGAGAGAGAGTTTGTGTTTTAGCCGTAATTCTGATCTTTCTTTTTTGCACTTTAGAAGCACAGGATGAATTCAAACATGCCACAAAAAACACTAAAAAGTTAGGAAATCTGTTTTTTTTTTTGTTTTTTTAAAAAAAGCAGCAAGAATTTAGAACCAAGCATCACATCATTAAAACTTTTGCTGCTGTAACTTAAAAAAGAAAACACACATTTGTCAATATTATGAGATTATCAGACTGTTTTCACTCTCTGTATCAGTATTCCACTCAGGTGGAGTGCTGATGTTCGTAGTGAGTGGGAAGATCATCATTCAGCCTGAAAACTTTGGCTCGAGCCCAGTGTGTTGACAGAAATCTAATCCTGCTGTTGTGCCCTTGAGCTAGACACTGAAACCCATCAAGCCCCAGGACAGCTGCTCTGTAGCTGACCTCTGAGCTCTGTGCGCAGGAGGGCAAGCGAAAGGAAAATTCCCTCTGGGGATCAATGCAGTATCATGTAATTAATAGAGCTGAAATGCATCATGTAGGCAAACAGTCCAGAGTCCAGTTCTGAACACTGAACAAGTAACAAACTCCTCTGACAAAAACTCAATGTGGTTGCCATGTTTTTGAGTGTTTGGCCTTCACAGTCTTTGTTTTGGCTTGTTCTCAAGGTGTTAGAGAGCAGTCAACAGTCGACCTTCAGTTTTCCAAATTTGAAAATAAATAAACTTAAAAGGTCCACTTACTAAAAAGGCTGATTTTCGACTCTAATCCCCAACTCGTCAAATACTGACGCTTTGGGATGGCGACCAACCCGACCTACAATCCCAAAGTGTCAGTATTTGACGAGTTGGGAATGAGACTTGAAAATCAAAATCTTACAAAGTGGACCTTTAAAAGTAAAGAAAACATGAAGATTCAATGTAGAATGCTGCAGTTTTAAGTGACAGTCTCATTAATGATCACAGCCTGTAGCTACAGCCTGAAAGCTTAAGATATGAAGTGTTGATTAAACGTAGCCGACATTTTGAAATAACAGAAACAAACTTTCAGAACCCAATTTGTGACTCTGGGTCAGCGTTTCAATCCAACTTGAATACAACCCCCATCCTCTCAGGCCTACAGGTGGAGGTGTTTGATTCTCAAAACATTCAGTGGCGTAATCTGCTAATGTTGCGTTCAAACAACACAACACATGTGACAAAAAGGCCAAGCTACGAAAGTTAAGGTTCACTCAACCTCAATTATGTAGTCTCACGCCCGTCACACTTTTCAAGCTTCATGTCGCCGGCTTCTGTTGAAAAAGACTTGAGTGACTGGGAATTTTGAGACACCAGTAGTCTAAAGACTTTAATTTACCGGTTAAGACTCTCTCCTTCTCAGTGCGGTTAACTCTGAATGAAATCACAGTTCAGGTGGGCTGTCTGGTCCATGACTGCAGGCCTTGGCCAGAAAACAGGTGAGACAAAAATAACACAAATTACAACTGAATGTGTGTGTGTGTGTGTTGTTGGCTCCCTCCATCTGTCTGTGCCACCAGGGGTTCATGTCACCTCAGAGTTGCTGAGGTGTGACGGCCTCGACAGCATACATGTTTGTGTGTGAGTGTGTGTGAGTGTGTGTGTGTGTGTGTGTTTCCCCGCTAAGCTGGAGTCACTGTGAACCTTCACCCTGACAGAGCGAGCGGCTGCCAGGCTGATGAACTGCTACCCAAAGGTTTTGCAAACACAGTTAACACTGACCTCCTGAGTGCACGGCCTCCCACCAGCTCTTTAAACACCGACCTCCCTTCATAATATAAACCAGGCTAGAAACCATCGCTCCAAGGCCACAATGAAGACGCGCTCTGATGTAATCAATGTTACACTTACTTTGACTTTGTAAAATGTGAGTGCTGATACATGTCAGTTATAATAAGTTGAGTTTGTCTTGCACTTTTGTGATTTGTATGTTTCTTGTGTTTAATGGTTAGTTGAATGCCCTCACAGAGAGTGGACTGTTAGCGTTGGTTGAGGAAATCAGATGCTATCAGTGCAAACGTTGTGATAATGCATTTTTATTTTCCAACCACATTCTTCGCCTATATCTTTAGAAGAATGATATAAACTTGAGAAAACGTTTTCATGTCTCTGCAAGATAGTTGGCTGTACTGTAACACCCACATGTTGTCAACTGAAATCAGTGGCTGCACAACATAGAAAATCTGTTTACTGTAAAGAAAACATAAGCAGTAATGTGTAATTGTTTGCCCTTAAAGGTATCATTTGTAGTATATGGCCAGAATTCGAAGGTAGCTCCAAAAACACAGTGAGCAGCATATCACCAGAATAACTGACAACTGCTGCTCTTTGCTAGCTGTCATTGACTGTAGCTGCTAACTACCATTAGTGAATTAGCTCATAGCTCAGTTAGCTGTGGAGTCAGTGGCCCAGGAGTTTGTCTGAGACCTCAGATCACAGGGGGAGTCAACACGGACAACGGGGAACAGCTCAACTGGAGCCTTCGAAACCGACAGAGGTCAGTATGACAACAGGGGACAAGGTATGGAGGTGATTTACAGCAGCTCTGATTAAGACTATGACTTCAGGTACGACAAGACACAGCAGAGAAAATGGAATGTAGTGCTACGGTCGTATTTTTCTGCTTAGTGAGCAAAATATGAGTATTTCATTTCTTGACAGTTTGTAAGTTAATTATGTTCATTTCTTATGCTAACAGCTGGTATATATCTCCCAGCTGAAACTATGAGGGCTATCGGGCTATCGCCTCTTGCCTGTATAAAGTGGTATTTCCAGACAGGACAGGCTGGGCTATCTGGTTAGCATGCCAACTTCATTAGACATCTCCACAACACAGTACATAGATGTCTTTGACATAACATCAACACTTTTGTTCCTTCACACTGTTGTGTTGTTAATGTTAGTTCATTTTTGAGAAGACAATTCTGGCCATATCTTACAAATTGCTCCTTCAATCAACTAAAACATGCACGTGTAAGTCAAAAGGGTAGATTTTTGTACATTTTGATGAACAAAAAAGGAGATTTAAAGTATCGCCAGATGATACGGCCTTGATGAATAAATAATATTGCAAAATTTTAAGGCTATATCGCAATAAACAATATTTGAAATCTCCTCAAAAGCACAAAATCAAATATCACAATATTTTTGACCAAAATATCTCTATATCGATAGTTAGACAATAGACTACTGTTGGTACTTTCACAAATATTAACACAATGAGGTTAAGACATATAATACAACAAGTAGAACAGTCTGGTAAGTTCAGACATTTCCTCACTTTACTGTAATTCAGCCTTTAAAACTGGGAAAAGACAACACTTATGCCATCTCACGATGTAACGATATCATGGTCACATGGATAAAAATAAACTCCTGTTGATGATGTTACTGATATGAGTCTTCGTTTCATGCCTGCAGTAGTTTCTGCGAGAGTCAAATGATGAGTGTCTCACTCTGGAACAGAGCTGTAGAGTAACGGATGAGGTCGCACACTGATAAAACTCTGTCAGGAAGCTGTCGTACAAATGACACTTAAAAGTTTTGATTGTCGGAAGTCATCTGAATATGAATATCTCTTGTAAGTGCATTGCACGAGTTTGTGTGTGTGTGTGTCTAGGAGTGTGTTTGAGACGTTAATGGGCTCATTGGCTGCCCTGTTAGACCTGAGGACCGTTCAGTGGAGCGAACCGACTGTTGCCGCCTGCTGCTTTTTTATGTCGGCATGTAGGAATGTGCAGGTGTCTCAGAGATATTGTTAGTCACACACTCAGCTGCACACACACACGGACAGTCATGGTTTCTTACACACAAATATAAGCATGCGCACGCTGCCAGTTCGGCATATTTTGTGAATTTGAGAGAGCGAGTGAGAAATGTGTGTGTTTGTGTGCGTGTGTGTGTGTGTGTGTGTGTGTCCCGGTTCAGTGCGCTTCAGAGGACGTATGCACTCTGCTCATAAATAAAGGCCATGCATTATTCAGGACTGCTCCTCCAGCTAATGCCCCTTAATGTGCCCAAACAGCCATAATGTACTCTGCTACCAAGGTGGCAGAGACCCCCTTAACACACACACACACATACATAGACACACACACAGACGTCAAACCTCCGCCCCTAGATTTGACACAATGTCTTTGTCAGTGTCGCACTCAGGCTCTTATCTGGCTCTCAAATCGCCCCATGTTCCTAATTTTCTAAAAAATCCATTTGACTTTTGATCCAAATTGCTCTTACTCACGCTGTCTCGCCATGTTTCCATCGAACTTTGCTCAATTTGCCCTTAATTCTCCGTCATCACTGTCTCCATCTCCCACTCCCCTCCCATACATCTCCTCACTCAGTCTCTCTCGCTTTGTTTTTTGAACTGAAAATATGTCTGAGTTCAGTTTTGAAAGCCCTACTGTTCTTCCTCTCTTTATGGCCCCTGGATGCAAGCTTTCAGCAGAATTAGGATTTTGTCCAAATGAGGATTTGTAGCTGTGAAGCTCCGGCGCTGAAGCTTCCTAAGTCCATAATCTTAATCAGTTTTTAGGAAAATTAAACTGATTCCATCCAGAGGTAAACAGGAAACAGTTTGGAGCAAGAAAAGCCCCTGAAAAACATAAAATCGGTTTCAGGTGAAGTGTTTATCGCTGCCGCTTTGCTTGTCTGCATCTTATCGACAGTGTTTTATGTTCTAATCACTTTGTAATTGATTCAAGTGTTCACTGTCTGTGGTTTTAATTGCTTTAGTGGTTTGTGATCCTCTTTTGTTTTGGTCTTTGTGCAGCACTTTAACTCTTCTGAAGTGTAATATAACTCAAGTTTACCATTTTTATTTGCTATAAGGAATAATGCATGTATGAGGCATTCGATTTCCTCGCAGGAGACACTTAGAGGCTGCTTTTCAACCCAATCCCCAGAATAAATGTTGGCAATGTATGTTTCTACCAACCATGGATATGTTGCAACTTTCTTTTCGCAACTTCTTTTCGTTGTGCTTATGGTTTTGTTAAGGTTCATTCATGCTCCGTTTACATACGAAAATAGATACGCCCGTTTCAAACGATATAACCGCCACTGCCCACATACTTCCAATGCGTCCTTCATGTTGGTATGGATATTAAGCAATGCAACCACTGGAGAGTGCCGCTCAGAGTCAAAAAGGTCGCGAGCAGTCTACTTCGGGAGAACGCCTGGTTTGCCGTACCCAGGAATACGCCAGAAAATGTTAGAAGGTAGTTATAGAAGCAGCCATTGTATGAGTTAAATGTATCTTGGTGATATTCGTTTCTTCACTCCCACGGCAACCGTTGGATTATTTGGCGGACACCCACCAGTGATGTCATATTATTGTGTATAGTTTTCTGGCTTTCTTTGATCACTCTAAAGAATAGCTTTTGAAAAAAATGTTAGTCAGAGACAGTTTGGATGTTTTGGCAAAATACTTTACCTACCGTGCTGAACAATTCTTTAAGACTGTGAAATCTGATTGTCCAGTTGAATCAAAAAGATTTTAAATGATCCATATTAGCCATAGATCGTCTCTGTTTTTATTTTTGTTGATGTCTTTCAGGCTACGTGCTCAATATTTTGTCTATTTGTTCGGTGTGGGCAGTGCGGCGGCCTCATTTTTGATGGATTTTCTCTTGGAGTTTGAGTTTCTGTGGGTCTGACCTTTAGTCACTGCTCATTATAACTGTCCTCTTCTTCTTCTACTTACCAAATACTCACTGCCTGTGAACCAGGTGATTTTTTTGAGGAAGCAATGTCATGTATTTCAGTGTGACAGTATCATAGATTGAACATTATAAAACAGCATTTATTCACGAGCGGTTCACGGATGATTACACAGTAATTTAACGTGATCTCTTTGTTTACGAGACGCGCCGCATCTTGGTGTAACATTAACCTCTCACATGACACTGATTGCTCACAGTTTGTTTTGAGACACACAAAACACGCCCCCCCATTCAACACACACACACACACACACACACACACCAGACAATGCCTCCATTCATCCCTTTGCTCTCTCCGTCTCTTCTCTCTCTCTTTCTGTCTCCTCCTCTGCTCACATCAGCTCTTTATAAACACGGTGAAGGTCAAAACCACAAAGCGCATCACGTCTGTCCCTTTGCAGCCACTCTGACCTGAATCTGCTCCGGTTGTTTCTTCTTTTTACGTCTGTTTGAATACATCAGACGCTCCAGAGTAGAGGGTTTTTTTGTCATGGTGCAGACTCACTTATAACCACTTAGTCATGTGGGAGTGTCATGATAAGTCGTGCTGCTTTGTTTTAGCTGCCGTTTGTTCACAGTTTGGCTAAATCATGCTGTGGACATAGTTTTTGTGGATTAGTTTGTTTTGTATTGTTAGAAGGGAAGCATTCAATCAAACGCAACAAAATGTCAAGGATAATACAAAGAAATCAGGCTTTTTTCCATCTTGGTCTTTGCAACAAGTCCTCCAAATTATAAGACAAAATAGTTTGCAAATGATAAATTCTCCAAATTCGTTGCAAATTACTGTTCTATGATGTGACAACGCCAAACTGTTTCACTGTTGCGTTTGGTTCGCCGACTACGGTTACGTTCCCCTTTTTTCCGCTTAAAAAAACAACTATTAAATATTTGTGTCACACAGGACTCAAACTCTGGTTGCCTGGATCAAAGTTTTATGAATGAACCACCCAAACAACACCCCAAACCCTCCTCCCACCGTGAACTTTCTGGCTGTTTAGATTACGTTCATCCTCGACTCCTGTCACTATCGCCCCCTACTGGTGCTACATCTTTATCCACAAGTGTACTTTTAACGTTGTCCTCCATAACCCTCTGCGTCCTGGATAGGTATCTAAACCAAGTATCTAAAAAAGTCTTGCCATTTGATACCAAATTTCAATACCTAAGGAGTTCATCTCATCAGCGTCAGTGAGCCAATGAGCATGCAGCAAGATGTAATACTGCTTGTGATTGGCTGTCTTGAGGCAGGAAAAACACTAGGTTAAACCCAGAGACGGGGCTCACCACATGTATGTGTAATGTATCCTTCAGGAACTGTTAGCGAAGTCAAGGTTTCAGTACTGATATTGATTTTTTTTTAACAATACCCAGGCCTGGGTAGAAGACTTTCTACATCATGGTTACAATAATAACCACTTGGTTAAAGGTGCAGTTTGTAGGCTTGGGGAAGTAATTTTAATCAGAAGAGAAAGATCTTCTTTGACTGATTCTTTTATGCCTAAAAAAAACTAAATAAACAAACTCGTGACTGAGTAAACTGAATAAACAAACTGACCTTAAAGGACAACACAATTTCATACAGTTTTACCTTGTTTATATTTGGCGGACCCTGCCACCTTTCTAGCTTCAAACAGTGTTCTTGGGACCTTATTATCCTCTGAGAACACCTTGTTTACTCAGTTATGGAAAAAAATATATATATTTATGAGTTTGTATTTTTACCTCATTCATATTGTAAATATTAAAAGTCAGAGTTTGAATTTCCTCTCCAAAACTACATAGTGCCCCTTTAAGATTAAGCAATGATCGTGATAATGATTAAAGAAACCACAGTTGCCTGTTGGCAGGAAACACTAAACAGTCTGATGTTTTCTTCACACATACAACTACTGCGACCTCCTCCTCTCTGTTGACTTTGTGACTCTACAATAACGTCACCCAACGTCCTACTTTGTTGCGGACAAGAGTCTCAATTACTTACTAATAAGAGCCACTAGTGGACTTAGTAGCTTAAATTTAAATATTTATATTTGGGAGCATAAAGCTGAAACAACTGATGCTGTTGTTTATCTTGGGAGGACAGTCTTGTTTTTTTGATGCACAGAGAGTAAGAATAGATGCGTCTGGGCGACATCATACAACCAATAACCCAATGAAATGAAAACCTTAATGATAATAAATGATCACTTTCACAATCTTAAAAATGACGTCCAATTTAAGCAAAATAAGTGTTCACTGCCATATAAGCCAAACTTTAACCTTCTTCTAAAACAATGCTGCTTGATTAATTTCTAAAAATAACTAAAGAAACGTAAGTAAAGAAACACATGCTCATGTTCAAGTCATCAAAACCAGTTCCTGTCTGATGAGCATGAGTCCCCCCAGCTCTACTAAAAGTGGTCTTTGAGCTCTTTCATTAGATTTCAGAGCTCCCTTCCTAAAACATTCCTCCTCTGCTTTCACTTCCCTCATAACTCACTCTGCCTCTGAATCTGTACACACCCGCCGCATGCTTGAATGCACACACAAAAGAGACCTCGTCAACTTAATCTACACACATGAATGAGCCCATACTTTCCCCACGTGTCAGCATTTGTGCCTAAAAAGCCAGCAGCTCATAGTGTACCTCTACGTCTTTACTTTGCTGTCTCACAGGGGAGGAATAAACAAACAAGCCTCCAAAAACGTGTGATAAAACACTTCCAAAGAGGGAGGGTAGATGAGGTTAACTCTGCACACCGATACTGTACAGGTACAGTCACCCTGCATAGCATGAAGTGGGACTTTTGTGTAAATATTGGCTGTGACGTACAGATTGTAGTGGTTTCTCAGATTCAGTGCTATAATAAAAGAAGAGTGAATAGAAGAGATAAAAAAAGAGGTCTTACCTGAATGATATTTTCCCCAAATCTATCTTTATAGCACCCTCTTCTTCTTCTTCTTCTTATCTTCACCTTCCTTTCTTCCTTCCTTCCTTCCTCTAGTCACTTTTGCTTCAGCTCCACGCGCGTCACTGAAGAGGTGTGTGTCGAGTGTCTGAGCGTGTGTGTGTGTGGTGCGGTATGTGTGTGAGAGAGAGCTGGTATGAGAGCGACTCTGCTTTGTGCTGCCGACCTCGGTGAGCGTGTTGTTGCAACTGACTGAGTGACTGGGAGAGAGGGAGGGAATGTGTGTGTGTGTGTGTGTGTGTGTGTGTGTGTGTGTGTGAGAGAGAGAGAGAGAGAGAGAGAGAGAGAGAGTGAGAGAGAGAGAGAGAGAGAGATTAATTCACATACAAACACATCTCTGCCTCAGGGAAACACCCCTCTCCTCCTTCCTCCCTTTTTTTTCACCCTTCTTGTCTTTTTATTCCTCTCACATCAGGTCTTTTCTTTCATCTGATCACCTTGAAGGACTCATGGAGCAAAACCTCTCCACTCCTCCTCCTCATCCTCTGCTCTCAGCTGATCCTCCTGCTTCATTCTCGGTTTTTAACCTTCTCTTTTGTTTTCGCTCCTCTTCATGGTCTTCCCTTCAGTTTGCTGTTGAGAGTCCCCAGAATCATAAATAAGTTACAGAGAGCTGGCACCAAACTACACAAAGGCAACAAACAAGCCAAATATCTGTGATGGGCTTCTCTCTGTGAGCTGCTGGCTTTTTGTTTGACTTCACATCAGTAAAAATATTTCCATGTTTTTACTGCCTTTGTATCTACAAAGACCTTTAATTGAATAGCGAGGCAGTAGGTGGAGAGAGAGAGAAAGGAATGCTTTCACTTTTCAAATCATTTCAAGGACAGACTTGACTGCTTATTAATGCTTGTTGAGTGTAACTTAACAGCACTTGCCTAAAGTTTTTGGTGAATGTCATGATGTTTCGTGTCAGAGAACCATCACATGAATAGTGCAAATGAGCTAAAGTAAGTTTTCTAGATTTAAAGGTGCACTGTGTAGTTTTGGGGGAGAAATTTCAGAAGAGAAAGATCTTCATTAACTGATTTTTTATACCTAAACAAACGAAAACTTCATTTTCATAACTGAATAAACAGAATAAACAACCCTGCCACCTTTCTAGCTTCAGTTATTGTCCTCTGAGAACAGCTTGTTTATTCAGTTGTGGAAGGGATAAATATTTCGAGAGTTTGTATTATTACCTTGTTAATTTTATAAATACTACAATTCTGAGTTTGAGTTTCCTCTCCAAAACTACACACTGCCCCTTTAAAGGTCTAAACTCAATCATACACTTATGTGACTCTTTTCCTTTCTTTGTATAACAACATGACTCTGAGGACTCAATCCGAGACAAAAAAGACTCAGTAAAAACTAGATTCTTACACACCATTTGCCAAATTTGCCGTCCAAATCAATACCTGAACATCTCACGATAAAAGAATGGAGGGCAGAGAAAGCCGCTGACCGCCTGAATGAACACTGACAGGTAATAGAAAAAGACAGCAATCAGTTTAACCTTGAGGAGACCCCTCCTCAGTTTTGTGTAAGCCCATCACAGCGATTACAGAATTTAGCTTTAGCCTGCTAATCTGCTCTAGATCCACATTAAACTGCTCCTCAGGAGGCGGCGCAGAGGGGGTGTTTTTGTATGTGTGCAGTCATACGCAGGCCACTCTCCTGGAGTATTTGGACTCTTTTGTTTTGGCTCTGTACTGCAGCACATTGGGTTTGAAATGAAGTTACATCTATGAGGTTAAAATACTCGACTTTCAGCTTTAATCCGAGGGTGTTTACATCCACATCTGGGGATTGTAACCCTTTTTATACATAACATCCCCAAGGGTGAAGGAGGGCTCTGAGTCCTACTGTTCACCAAATATGGATGTAAACAACCTCAAACACCCGGAAAGCTTAAAATTAGTACTTTGACCTCATATTCAACCCTTTCTCCTAACAATTTGTTTCATATACAACTAATTCCACAAATACCATTGAGCTTATGTTTGTATCACCATAACAGGGAATTCATATCAAACATATCTGCATCTTTCTCCCCTACAGTATCTGCAGCATGGTTATTTTATGATGGTTATGTTAAGTAATCACAAAGCGCTTTTTAAAGGATAAGTCCGGTGTAATTCTATATTTTTAATAAATCTCTTTATGATCGGTTGGCCCCATGATCGGAGCATCCTTGAAATATATAAAACTGGAAATACTTATATTTTTAAGAAGGTAAATGTTTTCTTTAAACAGTCATTCATTGATGTTTGTGGCACAAAATTTACTCAAATGGGACTATTTTTCAGCGGCAGATGAATCCACATTTGGTGCTCCAGTGAGTATTTCCTCCTGTGGAACTGAGTCAAAATAAACTTCAATGTTTGTGTTCAGTCAGTTTTCGTAGCGGCCAGACTGTGATATTACATCGTCACATGATGCACTGTGGCCCAAAAGACTTTTCCCCATAAGCTTACATTGTGAAAGAAGCATCCGTAAAACGGTGGATACATTTTTTTTGAGCTTCACAACCCCAGCGAAATAACTCATTTCAAGGTCATAACTGGAGCCATTCGGTCCAATAACATTTGGAAAGTCTAGAGGAGCTGCACAAACCTCCAAATAACCAAAAACCATGTGGAAAACATGATGGAGACATGGCATGGAGCCACTGTGGTAAACTCACTGAGTCTGTTTCCACTGGATCACCTCTGGCAAGTGTAAAAACTTTTTTTTTCGGAATATCTGGCTTTTACATTTAATTTTTTTTATGTGCAAATCAAATTTTAAATTTTACTAAAAACATGGGGACTGAAACACACTTCTTGTTTCATTTGATTTAAAAACTGATGATCTCTGAGTACAGAGCCAAAACAATAGGAAACATGTCAGTGTCATAATACCTACAGACTTTAAGTGTATATTTGTGTGGTGCATGTCAAAACGTATGTTGGTAGGTGGGCAGTGTGTGTGTGTGTGTGTGTGTGTGTGTGTGTGTGTGTGTGTGTGTGTGTTGTGGGGGTGGGAGATGATGAGTGACCGAATTAGAAGAAGCCCCCAATCTCTCTGAACAAAGCCCCTCCACCAGCTGAAATATGGAGCGTATGAGCTTCTGTTATCATCACATTACTGTCGATGGTGGTGCCGAGGTTTGTCTTTTTTTCACTCCAAAACAAAAAGCTGACCCCCTGTTGAGTTTCTCTGCGGGGGGTACACTCGTCGAGCCATCTTCCTCTCCCTCTGAGACCCCTGGGAGACGCTCAAACCAGCCCTCCTCCCCTCCTCGCCTCCTCCCATTTTAGTTTCCATCACTCCCACCTTCCCCCAATCTCTCTCATCTCATTTCTCTCCCTCCGAGGCTCAAGTTAACTCTCGCTCTGATCTGCTGATCTGATCGCTTCCCCCCCTCCAAAAAAACTATTTTCCTCTCCTTTTTGTCATCTTCTCTTTGTGTTCAGGTCTCTTTCCTGTCTCTATATCCCCCCTCCTCTCTTGCTGTCTCTCCCCCCGACCCCCACCTGTAATCTCCCTCCTCTTATCTGTCGCCTCTTTTTACAACTTCTTGGAAAACACTACATTTCTTTCCCCTTGCCACTTTTTATTCTCTGTTGTTTTCCTCTCCTCCCAAGCAGCAAAGCGATTTGGCGCTCGCTCGGGCCTGTGAGAAGACCCAGGGGGTTGGTTGCTCTATGAGGCGACATCTCTGAATAAATAAGCATGGGTAATTTGCTCCGAACCTGCAGCCCCGTATTTTTTTTCTCTTCTTTTCACCCTCCCAGTTTAGCGAGAGGAGATAAAGACACAATAAAATGGTGGGAGATCCTCACAGAGGCTCATTATATGGTTGTCAGTGAAGTTTTCTCACAGGGCTTTGTGACAGATCGCTCAGCCCCACTCCGCTTCATCTATTCCTTTTCAGGGCAAATTATCTATATTACGTTCCAGTTTCTCCCGTGGCTGAGTATTTGGATAAAACCGGCCTCATTTAGGGAAGTAATGAACCACCAATTCTCGCTGAACTAAGGCAGATCATCAAGAACAAATTGCAAACCTTGTCGTACAGAACTAACAGCTATTAGCAGTGTCGCACCTCACGCACCCGGCCTATGAGACTCTGATAAGGATAAAGCAATTTTTAAGTAATTTGCCTTCAAAAGGAGACATTTTATGCAACGGCCTACACGCAGTGTATCCATCCACTAGTTCAATTCTGTTTCTCTATGCTAAACACACACACACACAAACACACCCTCCTCCATTCATGGCCCGGTGAGTGAGTGTGTGAGCACCAGGTCAACTGTGAACATCAGGTATTAATAATGCAGGGCAGGAAGCAGCCCCTCCGTCTACAAAGCCGTGCACTCCGACTCTGCGTCTCCGCTCCTCATCCCACCGCTGTGAGCTACATAACTCGACACAGACAGGGATGAGAGCCGGAGAGGTGCGTGCAGGTGGGGAAACCGAACATGTAATGAAAAACTATGAAAAAGAAGGGAAATGAATCTGATTTTTACCTATTCATCACATGTTGTTAATCTGCTCTTATAGGATCTCACAAAATTCTTTGGGCCAAAAAAATCACTGAATTTGCAGCAGTATTTGAGAAATGTAAGCGAAATTTGCTACAATTTTTGTGTTAATTTGTAATAAACTGCAAGTCAGCTGTAAAAGACCGTGTAATTATCACACTGATAATCAAAAAGTGTAATTATATGGGCATACACTTGAGTATTTCTTTGCAGCTAGCTTGTGAACTAGGCTATCATCAACTTTAAACTTTAAAATCAAAGCAACATTATGTAACTTTCTATTTCCTTCAAAATAACAACTTCAAAATCATGGTACAGTGTCTTGTAACAGGGTGAATGGTGTCTCTGTCTCGGCCACTCAGCCCCCCATCACTTGTTTCTGCACTATGTAACTTCAGTGAGAGGGTAGGATCACAGACATAATGAGTGTTGTTTGTAGTCAGCACCTACATTACATCTGACAAATTGTTACAGACCTGGGATTTGTATTTACGACAGTGGTGTTGCACTCAGAAACTGTGGGGGGCGCCAAATTGCACAAAATGCCAATTTCTACATAATGTTGCTTTAAAGAAGGATCACATGTGAACGGGGTTGCTCATAATACACAGATAATTATCACCTGACTCTGTAGTAGCAGCCTCTTTAAGCTCCTTGTTTTGGTTTTCTATGCCCAACAAATGGTCCGTGCTGGCTGGGCACTAGAAGTGGTTGAATTTTAAGGACGTTTTAGGAAGTTACAGAGGCTGCTTGGCACGATACATAGCTGGAGGGCAAGTACTTGGGACCCAAGTTCTCCTAATGTAGTTAAAAGGTGGTTTGTTTGTGGAGAGTGAGGCTTGAATTTATATGACTTTGGCTCATTAAAGTGCATATTTGGTCATTTTCATGTGCAAATTTTATTCATATTTCTAGTTTGAAAGTTTTTGTGAAAAAATTGATTGTAGAATCCAAAGAGGATGAGGAGGAAACTCTTTGGACTCCTTTGCGTTTTTTGTCATGCATAAAGGTGGTTAGGATTACAGCTGAATGATAAGTTTCTGAACTAAGTGAATAATATATCACTTCCATTTTCAAAGCTGTCACTGGTTGGGGCTGAAACTGCAAATTACATGTAGTTTAATTATTAATCAATTAAGTTTAGTCTTTAAAAAGTGTCAAAAATTTGTGCTCCAAATGTTCCTCACAATTTCCCAGAGCCCAAAGTGACGTCTTCATAGCGCCTCTTTTGTCCAACCAACAGTCCAAAACCGAAAGACTCATTGTCTTCTGATTGACTAATTGATAAATTGACAAATCGTTGCAGGTCTAGTTGAAAACTGCAGTACAGTATGTGCTTACTCTTCCTCCGACCTCTATGCTGTTATAATATGAGACTGTGTTTAGTTTTACAGCCTTTAAAAATATATTATGTATAAATCACAGAAAATGCAAAGTCTTACCTTTAAATGAGGCTCCACTTCTTTATCAGCTCCCCTCTTGGTTTCAGTTTGATGGTGTAGGTTGGACTGCTGAGTGGACTCGTGTTGTAATGATAATACCCCAAAGACGTCTCTCTTCTGCTGTGTGGCCCTTTATGTAAGCAGCAGCCAAAAGTAATCTTTTATTGTGTTTGTTAATGTTGTTGTTTAGTTCCTTTTTACTTCACAGCATTTTGTACCGTAGATAAGACAACTAAACTCATTTTCATTATTGACAAAAGAAGCTGAAGCTGAATTTTTTAGTATTGATTTGTCTGCATGCAAAACAGAAATGACCGTAAACAATTAAGTTCCTACCATCCATCTTTTTACATGTAGTTCATTTCGCATCCTGATTCAGCTCAACCGCCTGCTTCTGCAGCCCAGTCGCTTCAATTCAATCTGTGTACAGATACCAGGATTTTAGAGCCTGAACGTGTGTGCGTTACGTACAGGAAAGAAAAAGTCTTTGTGTCCCGTCTGAATCCAAAAGTAAACTTGTTTTATTGCCTAAACCCAACAAAACTGCCACATTTCTTGTTCATTTTTGTTACCATAACAGCGAAGGTCACCTGATTATGGATCTGCTCTGTTCAGAAGTTAATGGGAAGGATTGGTGTATCACCTGCACAAGTTGGACTTTCACGCAAAGTGTAAAGTCGTGTTATTTATACGCAGATGATGAGACCTGGTTGGCTTCTGTGTGATGCTATTCCCCTCCTCAAAGTTCTGGATCTCTAATGTTAGTGTCAAATTTAGCCATACATGTTGTTTGGAAAATGAAAAGCTGGGGAAGATGATTACACTATGGGAGCGTTTTCACATCCTGCGAAAGTAGGTATTTCCGAGTTGGTATTCCTGACTTCCAAACTAAACTAAACAACTAAACTAAAGTCTGTGAACTTCACAAGCAACTACAGTGGCTGATTAAACCGTTTAGGGCACTTTAAAAGAGACAGGAGGAAAAGGCTCCCTCCTCATGCTCGCAAAGACTTCTATTAAGGATAATGACAACAACAAAGTTGTATTTACTGCACGTTTCACAAAACAAACACTGTATAAGGTCGAAAGTAATTGTTCACCATGTGTGCCGCCATACTGCTGTGAGGTCATGTGTGTTTATGTTGGTGAAGTCAGGCTTGGTGGATCTTGACCGATCCATTGAACTTTTCCATGTCAGAGGTTGTTTAAGTCCAAGTTCTGAGTACAATAGAATGCAGCAAGAGACATTATGTACTGTGTGTTTTGTTTTTTGTTTGCTTCAGCATAAAAAACTTGTCATTATTGGAGTAAGGTGTAAGCAGCTGTTCTGGTCCCTTTTGGTGAAATAAAAAGCACTTAAGACTCATGATTGACTTGCTTTTCCATGAGTACGTGGACACATACAGCTGCTATTGGAGCGGCATTGTTGATGCACTTACCTGACGACTTGAGGATTAAAAAGTATCTCCACAAGGGACCAAACCAGGGCCGAATCATCCTTACCCGACACTGGAATATCTTAATTACTTTTGCACAAAGCCACTAATTTTTCCACTATTATTCCGAATATGAAAATACTCTGAATTTGATACAGGTCACGTAAACGCAATATACCGTTTGCATATTCTGATTTAGGCCTTATTTTGAATGAATTTGAAGAAGATGGAGTAAAATGGAGAAAGACGTGGGATTTGCTGATATTATTAATGTTATTGGAGCATACTTCAGACACACAGCCTCTTGCCTGTTCACAATCAGCTCTGTGTGTTGTCATGGATGTTTTGTCTACACCAACCAGCCAACAGTTTCCAAGGCTGGGATTTAGATGTATGCCCACGAGAAACATCCACAACTCCGGTCAAAAAAAGAAACATCAAAAATTCTGAAAGACTATGATAGCAACAGGTTTTGGGATATGCTCAAATTTACAACACCTAAGAAGGTGGTTGAGGTGATGAAAAATGGAGGCTGTGTTTGTTTTCACGGCTGCATGTAAACAGGAATATTCTTTTTCACTCACCATGCAAGCAGCTGTGTAGGAATACTGTCTGTCTCTGTGTAAAAAACTGAATAACTTGTGCATTTACATGTAGTCAACGTCGACATAATCAAACACGGCAACACTCAAGGAGGTTAATGAGAAAAAAACAGCAACAATAAGATTCTCTTCAGAACTTTCAACCATTGTCTTTGTTGTTTGAGTTGTTGTTTGTTACGGACATTACAATTACGATACAAGCTTTGTTACACTGGGAAAAAGAATGTAATCAAAAGAAGACATTTAATAAATGGCCTGAGCACTGATAAGTCACATAATATAAACTTTATCAGCATCATGTAATTTGCATTTCAGAGCTCGTGCTCATTTAACAGATCTTTTCTGTAGAACTGAAGTAAACAGCTGTTCACTCCCTGCTCAGAGAAACCCACTCTGTGAACATTTGGCCACTGCTGGAGCCACTACACTCTCCATGTGTTGTCCACCACCACTCTCAGCTCCCTTCAGAAGCTGCAGAAGGACAAACAGGGTTCATTAGCGGCTGATGAGTCATTTAGCTGCAGCAGGCCAAACAGAGAGAACAGAGGCTAATTAGCCAATAGTCGCCAGCTGGGACATCAAACCTTTGCGCTCTTGATGTGCGCCGTCTTTGTGTCCGGGCTGAGAAGCTAAGAGAGCAGCAACTGTAGAAAAGAGATCCAGCGAGAGGCCGTGATTGTATTCAAGTCTCTGCTGCGAGAAGACGGCAGTGACTTGAATGGAACGACAACAAACTGCTGCATGAAGGAGAGACTTTGTACTGAAGGAGGTGGTGGCTCTTTCATTCCAGATTATTGAAGATGGTAAAGACTGTGTTCTTGTATGTTTTTAAGAGATAATCTAATATAAAGTATTGCTGTGGTGTTTCTTCACTACAGTTTCCATCTGTAAATCAAATCAGTGACGTCTTTCTCTTTTTTCTGTTTATGAGGTTTGCTTTTGTCCATTTTCCAACTGGTCCCTCCCTACTTGAACTTGGCTGTAGTGTTACTCCACATGAAAAGTGTGGAGCTCCACAGCTGTGCAGGGAAGAAGGATGTATTCGCAAAAGTAGATAGTGTTTCAAGATTGCTCCACATGCATGCCAATCAAAGTTGATCATTGGGGTCATGAGGATGCTGAAAAATTGCCTTTGGCCTTCTGCGTTTTAGACACCACAGCAAATGAATCTAACAAAAATTATGTGATACAGCTCTTGGTGACTTTTGAATTTATATTTGAGTTTGATGTTCCTCATCAAAGATGAATTATTTGATCACTGTCAAAGGCAAACTCCATGTAGAAAGATAGGACTGTCAGTAGCTGTGCTGGGTTGCTTGTATCCAAGTTGCCTCCAGCTGATCGATGAGAAGAGGGCAAAATCCAAGAGCACGGATTTACAAAACCATGTGCACGGATTGTGAATCCGAAAGCACAGTTTACAAATCCGAGAGCACAGATTTCTACATCCATTTTTTTCCTACCATATGCCCCTAGGGTGGCTCCATAGAAATCTAATATTATAAATCCCCCTCCAGTCGAAAATGTGTTTTTTCTTCTTGTTCCTACAGTTGAATGTTTGAACTTCACTGTGTAGACTGACGTACGTGCAGAGTTTTACACAAGTAGGCTGTTTTTTCACAAAATGTGATCATTGAAAATGTGATTTTCGAGCATGGTCCAATATTCAGCATACACAAGTGTGGTATGGAAACCTAAAGCCTCCATTGCACACACTACAGGACTTCACAATAAAGTAAGAATCATCATTTAACCTGTAGCAACACCAGCCCTTCTCCCACTATGAAGTCCAGACGAAGAGGTGAGAGCCCTTCAGTCTGTGGAAACAACATTCCTTCCATGATCTGGGAGAAGCTCGGACAAAGAGGTGAGAGACCTTCATTCCCTGGAGGCACCAACCCACACATCATGGTGGCTGAGCCCGGACGAAGGGGTGAGAGCCCTTTGTTCTGTGGAAGCATCAGTCCTTCCATGATTTGGGTGATTTGGGCCTGACCCATCCTAACCTAACCTATCCTAAACCATCCAATCCTAACCCATCCTGTCCTGACCTAAAGTGAAAAAAATAACCTAGAGTAAACCAAACCAGCTGCCCTAAACAAGGCTGAGCACTACCTCAGAGCCTCCCCTGATTCCTCCAGCACTTCCTCCTCCGCAACCCTTCCTGTCAAATGCTCTCTCCACTGCCCGACTGTGTCTGCAGTCAAGGTCAGTGTGGACGACGCCCTGCCTTGCACTCCTCCATCATCAGCTCTTTGCCACAACCTGTTCTTGGTCTCCCTGAGCTCCTCCTGTGCACGGGACTTACTTCATAGCACTTCATAACAGTCCCCACAGAAGCTGCCGTCCTCTGAGCCAGCTAACCCTAATGATGTCATCAGGGTTACTGATCAATAAAATATTGTAACCAAGTGTTGTGAAGTGTAAGTTAGGAGTAATAGAAGGCATCCTGACTGGAAACATCAAAAACTGGCATGGTTCATCACGGGTATGACTGGTAACCGTTACCAGTCATTACCGTTTCACTCTCACTGTCACAATTCAATTAAAATGACTTGAGTTGAAAACAGTGCTGTCATCAGTGGTGGTTTGACCAGGCCCTTAAGTAATTCTGACTTTAAATTCAACATTTTCTCGCCTCAGTCCCTGTGGCTTCAAGTGGCATTAGACCAAAATCTGCTACCCGCCTGTGATTTTTAACCAACTGCTGACTTGATGCATTTTAAATAAAGCCTCAGCAGCGGGGTTAATGCAAGTGCGTCTGTGCACATTAAGTCTCAGAGTCTCAGACTAATTACCTGCCATGAGAGCAGGACGTAAACGACTTCTCGGGAGAGTAGAAGAGACATTTTTGACATTTTCAGAGTTAGTTGAAGTGGCCTGGGACATCATAGCAGTGGACACTTTACAAACCTCCAACTCCCACCGTCAGTTAAACAGAGCCAGAGGCAAAATTATTAAATGTTTAAGCCCTTCTTAACTTGCTTCAGTTAAAACTCCCTTCATGTAAAATGTGTAAAAGCAAGTCAGGGTTTTATTAATCAGCAAAAAGAAAAAAACTGTTATTTGTGCAGACACCTCAGCTCACTCAAAACTAGGAGGAATATTTTGTTCCTCGACTAAAAATATGTAAAAACAAGCAGAAGAAGTGGAGGTACAAAATCAGTTGTGACACCTTTTGTTACGCTGACTCTGCGCACACACACACGTCGTTTCTTGACATCGCTGTCAGTGCATGTTGGTAGGGGATATGTGCAACATCCTAGAATAGATATGAACTGTCATCCCCCGAAAAAATCTGATTCAAGCAGCGATTCAGAACTGAGCACGAAGGCCTGCGGTGGGACTGCAGCCGCTCTGACACACGCGGATACACACATATTAACACAGACACACACATCGCAGGCGAGGTTGTGGCGGCCTGTCGGTGAGCGCAAGTTAGCGAGAGCAAAATAAGGAAAGACAGACGTGGAGGAGAAGGAGTGAGAGGCAGGAGACTAAAAGGATGCCAGTGCAAGTTTTCTTCACAGCAAGGACAAACTTCTGTGCATCTTTTTCATGATCTCATCTACTTTATCTCTGACTCAATTTCATGTTTTACTGACCTCACCTGTCCGTCCTCCGCTGCCTGCATAACCTGCCTGACATTAGTCATCAGGACCAGTGTATACATGGTCCTCAACAGGCATTCAACATTTATCAGATTGTCTTTGGGTGTTAGTCTTAAGTTTCCATCTACCTGTTAAAAACTTTCCAGGCAGTAACAGCAGAACTTTGAGGCAAAGTTTGATTTTTTTGTGCTTGGCTGAGGTGAAGAAAAAACTGATAGATTTATCAAATACACCTTGTTGTTTTGGTGCTGCACACTGCCACTGAAAACACAAATTCAGGAGAATAGTGAGTGGGGGGGTTTCATGGATGTCTGTTCCAGCAAAATCACAGTTAACAAGCCAGGGACGAAGGTTTGAGATAGCGTCTTAACATTTGTAATCTCCAGCTGTGTTTGCGGTGAAAGAACCAGGTGCGCCAAAACATGCTTTTTTCCAAACCTTGACCCAGTATTTCTACCAAAAAAATGTTGGTGAAAAAGTGTTGGGGTTTTTGTTTGGACCCATAATGCAGCGACTGGAGGCAGAGAATCAGTCCAAGGGTGTTTATTTACCAGACAGTATTAAGAATGAGTGAGGAGGGCAGGCAGGCAGGCTGGGCGGCGTGGACCTCAGGTGAAGGAAGAATTTCCAGGCGGGCCTGAAACGCTGAGCGCCGAGCAGAGAGACGCTGGAGAATCTGAACACGGAGGAGGAAAAACACAAGCATGGGCTGTGGTTCAGTCTCAGGAAAGACACTGTAGCAAAAACACGCAGCAAGAACACTGCAAATTTCACTGAGAGAGTAACTCGAGTATAATCACCATACGTGAAGGAACAATCTGGCACCAGAGTAGTGGAGGGACCAGGGTATTATAGCCGGAGGTGATGAGCTGATGAAGATCAGGTGCATCGCTCTGCTGTAGTGGGAACCAGTCGCCACGGCCACAGACACAGACACACACAGGGAAGGAGCAGGTGAAGGAGAAAGGAGGGGGGGAAACAGATCCCAACTGCCACGGCAGGCACCGTGATAAAAATGTTATTAATATGCCCTTTAAGTACATTAGATATTTGGAAGAGGCGTTGATTTACAATTTTCTTTCAGGTCTTTGCTTAAAACCAAAAACATTGATATGGAAATATTTGACTTATGTTACTTTGTTGCCTTCGTTTGATGTACGAATGGCAGTTTTGAGCTTTAAAACCACGAGGACCGTTTCTGCTCCTCAAACTCTGCATCACCAGTTATAGATGAGACGTCACTCGTGCCAGTCAATTTTCGCAATCCTAAGGCTTATTAACACCACAGAAGAGGAACATTGATTTGATGATCTGCATTTTTCAGGGTTGCCAACTCTCAAGTTTTTGGCATGAGAGACACACTTCTCCATAAAACCCAAACAAATGGCACAACAGTTACAATAAGATGAAGCTATGAAGTCACTTCTTTGTGAAAAATATAGATTATATAGTCTCACTCAGCACACAGAAGGACAGCACCTGAACATTACTCATCAAATATGGCAGCTTAATGTGATGTGGTCCCATTTGCCTTACTTCTGTCTTCTAAATAATGAGAGTGTTTCCCTTCTTTCAATTATTCTCTTTTTTGATTTTGAAGAGAAACTTTGTTTTTTCCTACGTGGGATTAAATACGAAGCCTTCATTTTGTTTTGTACACCATTCTCTCTGCATCAGTGAACCCGTTGTGTGTTTTCATACCCGAGCTTGCGTGCAAAAACTGAAATGTAACATCCCACTTGTTGCAAACATGTTGCCTGACAGAGTTTGTTGACATCCATGCTGGCATTTAAAGGTGTCTACCAATTTCATGTTCAGTTTAATCCAGAGAAGTCTGTATCATTTAAATGTCAAACAATACGTGACAAGCAAGTGCAAAACGATTTAAACTAAAGTTAATCCAAATAATGAAATAATATGTTTGACCTCTCACCATCACTGGTATGTGCCCATGAAGACAGTTTCTGTTTGAAATATCTGCCACTGAAATGTCAGCCTCCTCCGTGATACAGCGTAGGAGTCAGGAATTTTGTTTGTGGCATTGAGACGCTGTCTGTTCCTCTGGATTCTTCACTGACCTCACAAGCAAGAGTTTTCATACAGATTTATGGACGTCTTCAGCAGAAAGCTGAAGTAAAATAGTGGAAAATTATACTTGTATGAGGTCTAATTGTGCAAAGATAACAGTTTATACCTTCACTTTGGTGTTTACTTTTTGTGATTATTTTCCATACCTTGTCACAGACTCTCTCCTAAAGTATAGTCCCTGAAAACTCTGGTACAAGTTTTGTGGTTTGCCTGACTTCAGTAGCTGCATTTACATGGACAATATTTCTTCAACCTGATTGAAATCATTCTGATTAGAGATTCCTACTCAACTGTTCCCATGGATGCCAAAAAAAATTACTTTTTTGACATGTGCAAAGTGTTTACGCTCACCGCGAAGCATCTAAGCGGCCAGAAATATAACAGAAGAAGTTTTTTTCAACAATATTGAGAGTATTTAGTTTATTTATTCATTCATACACTTTTCACATTCATGTTTATTGAGCTAACGTTAGCTTATGTTGTGACGTTAGCATTAGCTGTCAGGATTTAATTTACCAGTCATGCTGCTGTCCTCTTGAGTAGGATCAGACGCCTCAGATGAGTTATCCTCAAACCCCACATCCACACTGCAGCGAGTCATGTTCGCCATTAGATCTCCCGTTAGATCATCGATAAGTCTCTCTGGGTCAGACCCACTTTTGCTGTTTTGACTTTTAGCTTTGTAACGCTGGAAGGCTGCCCTCAAACTTCTCCAGCACTTGTCTGAACAACTTCGAGTCTGTGTTCAACAATCTTTAACTCCTTTAAGACCTCAAACAAATAAGTTGTATCAGCCGCAGACTAGTTTCATGTGAACACAGCTAGTGATTAAACTGTCGTTGCACTATGAGGACAAAAACAACAGCCTTGAGCCTCAGAAACAGGATAAAAGGACAAGACTGGCAATACAGCATTCCTCATTTTTATCGTTTTTGAAAGACCAAGACGGACATTGTGTTTGCTGTCCAAATTGTCATTTACACTCACCAACCAATTGGCTCCAAATGGATGTTAAACAATTTTTCAAGTTCACAAATATACAGTTTAATTTTTAATATGGCTTAATAATTTCCCAGCTTGCCACTGCAGTTTGTAGCTGCATTACTCAAACAGTAAACAGTGCTTGTGTTGGGAACTAGTTTCAGCTGCAGATTAATGCACATTCAGTCTCCAGTGAGTATTTCTCAGGATGGTGTATATGGGATTGACTGAACCTAAACTGCAGTGACCATGTTAATTGTAATGATCGCACTCCCAGTGCAACAGTGTGGATCAATTATGTGTTTTTAAAGTTGCAACATGTAAGCAATGACCGCTAATGAAAAAAAAAATAGGGCCACACATCACTTGAATAACTGTAGCACAGAAGATACAGACTGAATACGGCTATGCACACAATAAATTCAGAGTTGGTTTTGATCTTTTCATGGAAATTGTTCACAACAAAAAATAAATAAATCACTTATCCTTCAAGGAATTTGCTATGAAATTAGGTAATAGAATATTTCAATATCGCCTTCCTCTGCCAGACTCAGGATGTGACTCAAGACAGATTTGTGATTGCCTTGCAAATCAGAGAAAAGCAGATGTTGAATGGTACAATATAGCTTCCAGGAACCTTGCTACATGCTGATGTGTGAGACTGTGAGATGTGGTTAAAACCCCACACTTCTGCAACACTGCAAACAACCGCAAACAAATGAGCAGAAAATGTCACGTGATATTATGAAATGGATCATTTTACACATCATGTTTAGATTTTTAAAAACTCCCCAGGTAGCAGGTAATTTGGTTCAGAACATCATCAAAATGTTTTGAGACTTGGAGTTAATGTCCCAAACCAAGTCAATTAGTGTTATATGTAAAAAGATTTCAGATATAATAGGCTGGTACATTTATTTTTATTTCTGTCAGACATATTGAAGCGAAATTTTGTTGCCATCTGCATACTTTCTTTGAACCGAGCAGACAGAACATTCAAAGAGTTTTTGTCCTTTTGTTAAGCTTTCTTTTAGCAGCTTCACTGAGAGGGAGCCGTGGCCTCGCCATTCTTTAAATCTGACTGAATGATGAGCTTCAGTTTTGTGTCGGCGGTGGATATTCAACAGTATTGGCTATAACAGTTTGGTTCAATCAATATTTGTGAACAAGGATCACTCGCTCCCGAAGCTGGAAACGAGACGAGACAGGGAGAGGATGCTCTGTGACATCCTCAAGAGACGAAACCTGGAGCGGATCCACTGGCAGCCGACCAGAGACTGACTGGGTTTAAAGGCTGAACAGCTGCTTGCAGCTTCTTTTTCACAGAGGGGTTTCTCTTTATCCTGTGTTTAATCAAGCACTGTAGTCCTGCTTCACTACACTACTGAGGTTAATGAGCTTTAAGTGAGTGTTTCCCTTTTTATAGGCCTCTTTTTTCTTCCACTGCATACATTTCAAAGTTATTTTCTATTTTCTTTAAACTATTTTGGGGGAATTTTATGCGATTATTAGAGCACTATGTTAGAGACATGACAGTGTCCAATATAGCTGTAGCAGGTTAATACCCCTTAAAGAGACGTACATATTAACACATTGTCATCGGTTTGATATGTGAATAAAATGTTTGGTATTCTGATTAAAATTAGTTTTTGATTATTCTTGAGGTCTAACAGATGTACTGAATGCATTTCATTCCTCATAAAACAGCAAAACTGAGTTATTAATGTTTTAAATTGTGTAATTTTCTTTACGCCTGTTTTTACTAGCTTTCCGGCTTCTTCTTTATTGCCTTTGCACTTCTGTTCATCATCTGTAAATCGTGGAATTGCTTGAAATGGAGACAGGAAATGTGGATTCACTCATAAAAATGTCTCTTCATAGCACTTAAAGTGGTGGAGAAAATTCACAGGGCGCGTTTAACTACTGGAAAACACACAGCTTCCAGTAGAGCAGCTTCTTTGGTTAACTTTATTCACTTTGGAGTACTTCAAAAATAAAAGTAGAGTGCACATATTATTGTTTTTAATGTTGTCAATTGGTTAATTCTCTCTGTCTGACTCTGTACCTCTGCCCCAGCAGAGCGAACTGGGTGTGTTGTGTCTGGAGCCCTGAGCCTGGAGATGCTCCTCTATGACGCTCCTCTGAGCCTTTGTGGCTGGATGAGAGGAGAGGAGAGGGGATAGAAAGAGGACATAGGAAATAAAGACAATAGAGGAGAGAGGAGGCAAAAGAGAAAAACAAGAAGAGGAGCTAAAAGAGGAATTGAGAAAAGGAGGAGAGGAGGCATAGTGAGGACAGCAAAGAAGGGAGAGGGGAGGAGACAAGAGAGGATACAAGGAAATGAGAGGAGAGGGGAAAAGGAGAGGAGATAGGAAATAACTAGGAAGAAACTAGGAGAAAGGAAACAAGAAAAGGAGAGGAGGCATTAGAGGAAACATGGCGAGGAAATGAGGAAAAGAGATGAGACATGAGGGGAAACAAGGAAAGTAGAAGAAGAGGAGAGGAGAATATGAAGGACAGGTTGGAGAGGAGGTTGTTAGTTTCATGAGTCATATTATAACCGTGAGCTTTGGCCTCGAGTTTGTGACCCAGAAATCGACAGTCGACTTGTTGCTTCTCGCAGCACAAATTACTCATCAAAGTTATTTACTGAGCTTCTTCCAGGTGAAGGCTGCCGTGACACCCACTGACGCTGAGTCACGCCCTCGTCTTGACTAGCACCTCAAGACTCTGGTTCAGTATTAGCCCAAACATTCATTTCATCTGAAAAGTTTTGCTGTTATGTTTGACAGACGTAAGAGACATAAACACCCCGGCATCAATTTCTGGACTTGGCTCCATTTCCATACAATCTTTTCCAACTCATCTCAGTTTTTAATTAGACAGCTGCAGGTCAAGCACAACTTTTCAGTGCCATGAAGTCTCTCTAATCCCCCTCTTGTGTGTAAGTGTCCATGAGGATGTGGCTGTAGACATTCATTCACCCTGTAAGTGTTTTATTCAGTCTGAGCCCAAAGAGGATTTGGTAAAGAGCATGTATACCCCCACCCTTGTCAATTAGCCAACATGTTGATGTCAGCATGGTCAGTATAATCCCTGTCTTAATGTACTGTAATATCCCCCCTCCCTCCTCTGCTCTTCTTCAGTGAGACACACACACACACACACACACATAGTGTTCCTCAGTTCCTGAGGGAAACAGCCACACAACAACATGACAGGATGCTGCATTAGCTCAGCCGTCATAACAACATTACCAGAGGCTGAATGAAACCCTCCAGGGCTTTACAAGAGACAACTTTCTGACCCAGCACACGACTCTGCTACACAAGCACTGAATGTATTGTTGATAGTGGCCCTTATATTCACACTATACTCTCATTTCCTCTCGTTTCATGTTCAAAAAACACATTATTTTTCTCTCACTGTCCAGCACCTCTGTTCACCCTCTGTCTGGTCGCTCCATTTCAGCGCCTGTCTCTTTAAGCCTGCCACCTGTAAAGCCTAGTCTGCTCTGATTGGTCAGCTCTCACAAGCCTGAGCAGACACCGCCCGCAGTGTGTCAGTGCCCAAAAGTCCTGACATCTTGTTTAAAGCCACAGTACCTGGATACAGGTTGTGTGCATTATGAGTGTTTTGGTACTCACAGGATGTTTATAGCATCAAAAAGGCATGAAAATCTCGCTTTTTTACAATATGGGACTTATTTTCTAACAGCGTCTGGTGCTGAGATCCCTCGTTGCTCTGAAATACAAAGTACAGCTGAGGCGGACATCATTACTTTTGCAAGTATGTGTTTATAAAATAATGTATTGGATAAAGATAATGATGCTATATGGGAAGTTAATCAGGGTTCACCTTCACTGAAAACATATGTTGGTTTTCTAGCTTCATAAACTGAAGTGAATCACTTTGTGTCCTATCTTATGATATATATTTTCTTTTCTTTAAAACTTCAAAGCTTCAAAGCCAGAACAAAAATAATGAAAGCCAGCTTCACTTTTGTCTCTGAAACTTTTCGGCCTTTATCACAAAAAGCACATTTCTACGCAGCCCGTCCCGCAGCTTCCCTCTGGTCTCGGTGTATGCAGCAAGTGTGAGGGCCAAGATGGCAGCTAATGATGCGCAGCTCGCCAGGGGACTGAGGCAAGGCTGCCATTTCAGCTGGGGGACAGTCCGCTCTGGGTGGTTGATGCATCCAAGACAGCTGGTGACACAAACCCAGCCGTCCAGAGGATCTCTCGGTCCGGCCGTCCCTTATGACGTTTAGAGTGTACTTCCTCGAGAAACTGGAGTGTGTCTGTGTCTGAGGGACAACAGATCTTCGTGGTCTTCAGTGGGCTTAATGATGTTGAGGGGAGGAATCAGAAGATTAACGAGCCCTGAGTAGTGTGTTTTTTTTTGTTTTTGTTTATTTGTACGCATGTGCAGGCGCGTAAATGGATGTTATGTAAAACTGCTCCCAATCCATCATCTATAACCGCTTATTCTTTGCAGGGTAGCAGGGGAGCTGAAGCTGACTGGTCACCTAACCTGACCTAACTTAACCCAACCTGCACTTTTTTGGACCGTGGGAGGACATCCGAGTACCTGGAGAACCCACGCATACACAGGGGCAACACACAAATGCAGACAGCAGGTTTGAACAAAGACACGACAGTGCTTATCTAAATGTCTTGGCTGTAAATGTTGAATAAAGTTCGGCTTTGCTAAATTTTAAGCCAAAAAGGAAGATGAACCAGAAGTCTCACCTGGAATCAATGAGAATCACGGTCACAGAAGCATTATCTTAACATAAAAGTGAAGGCAGTGTGTGTGTGTGTGTGTGTGTGTGTGTGTGTGTGTGCTTTGTTTCATATACATGGGAATCCTCCAAGGGCCAAGTGTCTTTTTCCACCTCCTCCGTCTCCATGGTGAAACAAATGAGGTTTCTTCCTTAAGGGATCATTGAGGCAGTTTTGAATGTGTGTGTGTGTGTGTGTGTGTGTGTGTGTGTGTGTGTGTGTGTGTGTGTGTGTGTGTGTGTGTGTGTGTGTGTGTGTGTGTGTGCGTGAAAGCAAATATTCTGTGTTAAAGCACTCAGTTACATTCATTCTTGGTGTGTGCGAACTACTGCCTGTGCGTGTGTGTGTGTGTGTGTATGTGTGTGTGTGTGTAACACAGGCAGCTCCAGGTGCCTTACGCAGATCACAGTGTTGTCAGGTAGCACTGCCTGTCTCATCCATGCTGTCTAAAACATACTTTTGTTTGTTTTACACATCTGGCTGCCAAGCTGTGCACCTGCTGGCTGCATAAGAACACACACACAAACACACACACACACACACAATGTACACACACAGACAAACACAAATGGTTTCTATTTGGGGAACAAACTCAGCTTATTTGTTCAGATGAAAAAAATGTGTTTTGTTGTTCATTAATATTCCTCAGGGTGGTTCTGTTTTATAGGAGTCTATGGCGACACGTGTGATCTTGTTCAGCTTGCGTGTGCGTGTTACTTGTATTTTGCGTTAAAGTGTTTATTTTTCTTCAAGACAAACCTAAGAGAGTGTTTTGCTGGTGGCCTTGGTTTACGTGTCCCAGTGCTCTACTGAAAAAATAAAAAAATGAAACATTTCTGAAGCAAAAGCTGCTGAATAATTCAGACATGTTTAAAAAGAATAAGCTATGATCCTCCATGAATGTGACCTGGTAATCCCCAAAGATGCTCCCCATTTCTCTCTCCCTTTGCTTTCTTTCTCTCTTACATTACTCCAGCCTTTTCCACTGTAAATATTGTCGGACTCTGTCTGTGCATTACTGTTTTCAAAACTTACAGAGGATTTAGCACATTTTTCTACCGTTTTCTGACATCTTGCAGGTAGCCACAGTTTCAGTTTCAGTCTCCGCCTGAGGTCTGTCTTTTGTCCTTTCATCTTGATGATATTGTGCTACTACAATGTACAATGAATATCTTAATCATTTCCTTCATTTGCAGTGAATGACTCCATGACACAGACCTAAATCCAGACTTTTCAGGACTCGTAGGGTCCTACAAAGTTACGTATCGAGCAAAAGGGCTACTGTGGGGATAACCGAGCACATTAACACTCTTTCCTGGAAGGCATTAATAGTGTTGCACTTGGTTGTAAAAATATAAAGTGACAGAAATATTTTTCCAAAGAATGAATAAAAGGCCTGATTCTAGCCTGTTAGAGTTTAAAAACATTGATAGAGACAGGATTCAGGTGCAGTTGACTCTAAACTTTGCCAGATGTTAATGTCAAAATGCAAATTGCAGTTTTCCTGCATCTGATCAATAAATTGCTGTGATGACAAAAAATGCAACTCAGTTTTCAATTACATACTCTGCCAATAAAGGAAATAAAGAAGTGCACAAGAACGGAAGTGTTTGAACAAGAAATCAACACAAAACAGTTGAATCCACATGTGAGAGAGGAAGAGAGCAGAAAATAGTCCAGTTAGACGTCCCACTGAGCTACAACGTGCCTCCTGCTGAGCCTACACTCCTCTTTTTCTTCTTCTCTGCTGACAACAAAGGAGGCACTTCCTCCAGGTAAGCAGGCATCATGCAAAGAAACGTGACCCCGACACTGAATCAAAACCCATCGACAACTCCAGATGTGTCGACAGTCGAGAGCATTTACTCATCTTTGAACTTCTGACCCCAGTGATGAGCTCTGTGAGGGTGCAAAGGGAGATACTTTATATCAAACTTTAATGCTGATGGTAACATGATATAACAAAATATGGCAATGTAGCACAAGAGCATTGGGGAATGAAATTAAACATAATGCAGAACATGACACATGGTAGAACTGCACCATGCAACAGCAGCGACGGATAAATAAAATGGCGCCACCTACAGATGGTCAGATTTTATTACAAGATTTTATTACAAGACTATTACACTTTTTATTTCAGTGTGAATCAGTCCAACCTTTCTGGAGTGACATGCAGGGCTGGCTACAGTCCGAGGGGATTGAGTTATCACCACTGACAGAGAAAACTGTCAAATGTGGAATTTCTGCTCAGGATTTGGATTTTGTTATCAATTTTTTACTGTTATTGAGTAAATTCTTTATACATAAATGCAGATACTTCAAAACTAAACCCTGTCTGATAAATATAAAGTTAAAACTGCTTAGTAAATCTCTCTCGATTATGAATGATAAAAAAAAAGCTGCCAAAGTATTATCTTTATTCACTCTGTTCAAATTAATTTGAGATGAGCCCTGCTTCTTTTATTCTTTATTTTATTTATTTATTATGATAATTATTTCATTTTTGACTTATTTGTTTTATTTATCTGTGTCTTTTTGAGTTGAGTTGAATTTCATTTCATACACTAGGAACCTTTTCTCTGGTTCTCTTGCTGAACCAGAAACTGAGTTAGTGTTTCAGTGGTTGAAAGTGCTTTTTTATGTGTACATTTGCCTCGTTGAATAAATAATAAAGAAAAGAAAAGAAAACTTTTTTTTTGACAGGTGGTCTGAAGGAAGTGCAGTGCAGAAAAATCAACAGTCACTTATTTAAGATGATTATTCAAAATTAGTTTAAACTTTGAAACCATAGATTCTTTGTTGATATTTTGATGAAAAGTTCTGGATTTGGATTATAAATTCAATGGACATAAATTGTGAACACACTGTGTGCAGAGGTAGACAGACGAATCAGTGTTCAAGGTTTTCGGTTAGCTGCAGATGAGATGAGTTACAGTGGGATCCCCGCGGTAATAAATCATGTACACCAGACTTTCCTCACCTTCACCTTCCGTCCTGTAAGTGCAGTCATGGGCAGATTGGACAGGTGAATGTGTGTTTGATTTCAATAAATCTTTTTCTTATATTGATTTTAATAGATTGGAGCACAGCCATGTTAGTTTGGGAGATAAAATCATCTCCACACTCCATTTTAATGTTGGTGAATTCAAGCTGAGGGTTTTACACGATGGGAGAAATTGGCTGGGCAGCCCAAAAATTAATAATATGATTTTATAAATTTGAATTTAGATATTCTGCCCCAACATTATGTATATAGAAAGTAAGTCCTCTATCGTTTAGATATATATTTTTCATTTTCTTCTATTTCTTGAGTTCATCTTCCGCTATTTTAAGAAAAATGTAGCACCCGTCCCATGTAGCTATATGGTTAATTAATTAGTGAAGTAGTGGAAGTACTATGGATTTTAAACTTGCTTTTAAACCTTTTCAAACTTATTTATGAATTTTAATTAAATGGCAGCACCACCAATTAGCAGGAAAAAGTATGAATTGCTGGTTTTAAATCCCACTAAGAATTATATTTTTTACTTAATATTCTCTTTTTAACTCAAAACACACCTTAATGACATGTAAATATCTTAATGAAATGCAAATATGACGCAAAGACAGTATTTTAAATTCTAATGTCAAATTTATATATAAAAAATAATTATTTGAACACATGACCAAACATAAAATTCAGTTAAATTGTTTACTAAAACATTTAAAAGTGCTTCTCTTTCCAATATAAACACTTTTCAAAAGGTGTTCAGTTCAAGTAAATTTTTCACTAAAAGATACCCTTTACATTAAGATTTGAGTTATGATATTGTTCTCAAATGATCAAATCTCACACACTCACTCATTTTGCAACCAAAATAAAATAGTGTCCTCTAAACCCAAAATAAAAACCTGTTGCAGGCCTGATCCGTGGCTTGGGAGCGTTGTAACCAAAACCAAATGGCCGGTTAACTTGCTACTGAAAGCAAAGTAAAGAAAATGCACATACACTGGTTAGTTTTTACTCACAACTCCCTCAGTTCTTATCTGCAGCATGGGAGAAGGATGAAAAGCAGGGCAATGGTTGACAAGTCCAACAGTCAGTCAGTGAGGTTACAGGCTGGCGGCAACAGTCCAGACGAAGTGATAGCTGAGTGGGAGACTTCTACTCGTCCAACAGGTCCAAACCGTGTTTCCTGGTCCACTGTGTACATTAACAGTTCTCTTAGTCTCCTTCAACTCATCCACAAACTTCACATACTTAGTCTGTGAGCTTTAAACTAGCTAACTAACTAACTGGTAACATTAGCACATACTAACAACACACAGTAACAAAGCTAACAAGATCCTAACAACCAATACAATTAATAAAAACTACAGATGGACAACTTAACGCCCTGAGGTTAGGTTGTGAGCTGAGCTGAGCTGACCACACTACTCTTCTGTGCACTGTAAACAACCCTGTTTGAATTTCAATTAACTTTATTAACTCAATGACAAAGACTTATTAGTCAGCTATAGCTCTGTTTTTAATCCATAATGAACTATTTTTAACACTTATATGTACATATATTAATGTTACATGTCTGAAATGACATTTTTACATATTAGTCCATATTTTAGACTGGGCTACACAAAATATGAAGCATGAAGATGTCAGAGTTAATGTCTTGTATACAGTTGTCATAATTTGTAACATTATGTTCAGTAAACGATTAGTATTAATATAAATGAAGTTCACACTTAGTCTATATTGTCTTTTTATCAAGAGAAATTTAATTAAAAAGAAAATAAGAAAAATAATGCAATTACTTCATGTTGGAAGACTCTTGGAAGAAATATTGAAAAGGTTGTGAAATCAACACTTCTGCATCAGTATATTATATTTGAAACATGAATATCCACTGACAAAAGTTGTTAATTAAATGTGGTATTGTTGTGTTTATGTGATGCCATGTGGGTGACCCATGTCACAATCTGCTGTACGACATAAAAATACAAATGTGTTCATATCCTGTTGGTCACCTGAGCTGTAGTTTTCGTCCTGACATCTGCTTCAGTCCCGTTTTTGCCCATTCTTCCTCTCTGTCCCTCTTCAGCCACATTCACACTTCCCCAAGCTGCTGTGTTGCCACCTGCTCACCTGTTTCCACTTTCCCTCGTCAGCCCTGCAGCATATTCACCAGCCTGTTATCACTCACTCCCCACCAGATTGTCAGTGTTGCTTTGTACCTTTGCTGTAAACTTGTCTGTACCTGCCAGTCTGTGGACACCTTAACTTTCATGTAAATATCCAAACATGTTCTTGTACATATACAGAGACATATAATCATCACATTCATACCACACTGTTTTTTTTCTACTGGGAGGTCAGGGAGAGCTCACACATGCGAGCAGTGTGCTAATGTACCTGGGAGCCTGAGAGAGCCGGCCTCAAGGCCTCAGGACCGCATCAATATTACAGCACACCAACACGGGGCCGGAGAGGAGCCAGTCAAATATTAATTTATCACCCCTCCTCTGTTTCTCTTCCTCACAGCTCTGGATCTCTCCAGCCAGGCTGTTACACACTGAAAACACACACAGTCTCACAGTTTTTCACATGTTGACCCTCAGTGTACAGGCTCTGCTTGTGTATTCAGTTATTCAGAGTTCCTGGGGGAGAGCTTGGGTTAAGTGATACGTGGAATGAGAGCTCCATTTAGGTCAAATGCAGAACGAGGACGCCATAACGCTGAGGAGAACCTGTCTGGTTCTGCTGTTGGAGCTCACATACATACAGTGTAGTATATTCTTAACAGCAAGTACTAACCTGTATTTTTCTTTTTCCAGTCATCTGATCACTCAAAGCACTTTACAACACTTTGTCACATTCATCCATTCACACACACATGTCAGAGGTCATCAACAGCAATTTGGGGTTCAGTATCTTGCTCAAGAATACTTAAACATGCAGCTGGGGGGTCCAGGGAATCGAATCAGCAACTTTCTGATTACTGGACGACCCACTCTACTCTGTTTTAATATTTTTCATCAGACTTTAGAGCGAAGATGTTGAAAGTTCATGTTCAGTTTTTGATGAGGAAAATTAAAGGGGCACTATGTAGTTTTGGAGAAGAAATGTGAAATGTAAAGAATTGTAACCAAACTAAGAAATATTTATTTAATCCATAACTGAATAAAGCTGTTCTCAGAGGAAAATAAGGTCCCCAGAACACTGTTTGAAGCTAGAAAGGTGGCAGGGTCCGCCACATATAAACAAAGTAAAACAGTATGAAATTGTGTTTTCCTTTAAGGTCAATTTGTTTATTCAGTCACAAAAACAAAGAGCTTGTTTATTTAGAATAAGATTTCTTCCCTAAAACTGCACAGTGCACCTTTAATCATAGCGATTAAAAGTGTGATATTTAGTGTGTACAAAGTCGACATCTGATTGATTCAGTAAAGAAACATTCAGCATTATTACCTGATTATCTCTGAAAAGAAAGACTGAAATTGTGTCATATGATCTGACATAAGTCTGGTAAAACAGATACAGTATTTAGTTTTAAGTGTTGTGACCCTTTACAAGATTCTTATAACTTTCATGAAAAGATAACAGAGCAGATCTCACAAGGAAGAGCATGTAGCAAAGATCAGGCAATAAAACAGCTGCCACACAAAGTCCAAAGATAGTGAGAGCTGTAATCAGCAATAAACTGGAGCACTGAAGAAAGAAAAGTTTCTGAAAATGTCTTTACTTATACAAATATGTGAAATTATCCAATCAAGCATGAAAACATGCAGAGACACACAGTTTATTATAATGTCAAACAGAAGAGATCAGAGGTCTTTTCATCAACAGTGTTTCCAACAGTTTATGTGTCTTCACTGTGACAAAATATATTTTCATTGTTATACACGAAACATCAGACGAAGCTTTTTGATGAGATCAAACTCTTCACCTTCCTGTCGGTGTTTGAAACTTAAGATTTCTCACACTGGTCAGATCATCACACAGAGAGAAACAGAGGCTTAAACATGTTTGAGTCCAGAATGAACTTAAAAGTCTTCCAGGTGCTGAAGGGCAGCTTGTGAAGTATCCTGTTATATCTGCTGGTAATAAAATCAGCTGGCTGCATCTACTACCAGTAATGATTAACGAATAAAAGAGGTTGGTGGCGTTGAAAGAAATTCTGACATTGTTGAACGGAGCCACGATGACAGCACACTGTGGGAGATCTCTACTGAACAATGCACATTTCTGGGACTGAAAGAGTCAAACTGAAGGGAAACAAAAGTTGGTGAGTCTTTGATTTACGAACATTTTGGGACAAAAGAAAAACATTTGAACTCTGAACATTTTATTTCCACTTTCTGTCACTTATTGACATGAATATTATTGTTAGCTGCACAGGTTGATCGACAGCACCACCTCTTATCAGTTTCTGATGGATTTGTGCAGATTTCAAAATTTGACATCCTGCTGAGAATGATCAGTCCTCACTGGAGGACTAATGAAAAAAACTCTTCCTGTTTGTGGTGTTTCATGAGAGTTTGTATTCTTTGTTTTGTGAAACAAAACATGAGAGGTCATCATTTTTTCACATGTTACTTTTTTTTTGTTGTAGGATAACAACTGCCAAAACAAGGAAATTATATTCTTCTGAGTCAAGAGAGAAATATTCAACTCTGAATGACATCCTGACAGCTCCATCTGCTGGTGACAAAATAACACGACAACATTTATTATGGTAATAATTTAACCCTGTGACAGAGGTGAAAGAAAATTAAAGTTTTGACGTTGTTGAACAGAGCTGAGACGCCATTACAGGGTCTGAGATCTCTGCTGGAAAACACACGATTGGAGTATTTGAAGAAATCAAGAGAAGAGACAGTAACTTGGTGAGTCCTGCTGTGAAAAATAACTTCAATAAGAAATGGCTGAGAAAATTGCTCTCTTTGAAAGTCTCCTGAGCTGCCATGTGTGTTCAGAGACTTTCAGAGATCCTGTGTCTCTGAGCTGCAACCACAGCTTCTGTTCAATCTGCCTGAAAAAATTCTGGGAACAAGCTGCAAACAAAAACTGTCCCATTTGTAAAAGAAGATCCTCAAAAGATCTACTAGTGAACTATCAATTGAAGGAACTGGCTGACTCCTTTGCTGGGAGACAGAAATCTGGATCATCTGAGGCAGAAAAAGGAGAGAAGAAGGTGGAGGTGGTGTGGAGTAAACATCAAGAAGAGACATTTCTCTTCTGTGAGGACGAGCAGAGAGCTGTGTGTCCTGTCTGTGAGTTTTCTCTCCACCGGACTCACAAGGTGGTTCCTGTAGAACAAGCAGTCAGTGAGCTGAAGGAGCAGCTGAAATCTGACTTAAAGTCTCTACAGGACAAGAGGAACAAATACAAACAAGTGAGGAAAACATACAATGAAGTGATTCAACACTCCAACAAGCAGCTGTTGTCCACAGAGAGGCAGATCAGAGCAGAGTTCAACAAGCTCCACCAGTTCCTGAAAGAGGAAGAGGAGTCCAGACTGGCAGCTCTGAGGGAGGAAGAGGAGCAGAAGGGGAAGACTATCAGCAGAGAGATGAAGATGATGGAGGAGCAGATCTCCTCTCTGTCAGACAGTATCTGTGCTGTTGAAGAAGAGCTGCAGAAACACAACGTGCCATTCCTCAGCAGTTATAAAGCCACTCAGACCAGAGCCAGAGTCCAGTGCTCACTGTCAGATCCACAGCTGGTCTCAGGAGCGCTGATAGATGTGGCCAAACACCTGGGCAACCTGTCCTTCAGAGTCTGGGAGAAGATGAAGGACAAGGTCCACTTCAGTCCTGTCATTCTGGACCCAAACACTGCAAACCCCTGGCTCCATCTGTCTGATGATCTGACCAGTGTGAAAAATGAAGACACAAAGCAGCAGCTTCCTGACAATCCAGAGAGATTCACTAAGTATGTCAATATTCTGGGCTCTGAGGGCTTCAGCTCAGGGAAACACAGCTGGGAGGTGGAGGTGGGAGATCATCCTAGCTGGAATGTAGGTTTGGGTAAAGAGTCAGCTGACAGGAAGGGAAAGATATCTGGTACACCAAAATATGGAATCTGGTGTTTATCACATGATGATGGAAAATACACTAATGGTGTTGATGAGACTGTCAGAGTGAAGAAGAGTCTGCAGAGGATCAGAGTCCAGCTGGACTATGACAGGGGGGAGGTGTCCTTCTACGACCCTGAAGACATGACTCACATCTACACTCACAGAGACACTTTCACTGAGAAACTCTTCCCATTTTTCACTGTTGGAGAGGCTGCTGATGCTAAAACTGCTGATATCAAAATCTGTCAGACTGATATTTCTCTGTGATGTTCAGGAATGTAAATTAATTGTTCCAACTTTTACATTCAAAATGTATAAATCATGACTGTTTGAGGTTTATTAGACATCACTCATCATTGCACCCAAACCAGCATTCTGGATCTGTTTTTTTTTCTTTTACATCTGAAGCAGACATAAGCAGTCTATAGATTATAAATGCATACTGAAACTGTATTTTTTATCTGGTCTTAAAGTTTTATACAATTATAAATCAGTTTTTTAAGATTATAACTTATTATCCTGGTCAGCAGCATCTTGTTTTTAGTCAGATCACAATATAACATAAACTGTATCCACTACAACAAATATGTTGTTTCTTTAACTTTTATCATCATCAGACATCAGTTTGTGTTTGTCAGATTTCAGTTTTTACACTCAGAGTCTCAGTGGTTCAGAGGATCAACACACATTCTGGATCTGACTGATTGTCTTTTTTATAATTTGTTGTTGAGCGTCACAGAAATTGTTTTTCTGTCTCTACTGTCTGAAATGAAATTACGTTAAGTTGTTTTATTTTTATTTACACTTTTCAGGCAAACTGACTGCAAAGTGATTTACATTAAATCATTGTTTTGAGCTGAAATCTGTACTTTCAAATATCTTCAGTCATTAAGTATTCAGTTATATTTTATTTTGATAACATTTATGAAGAAAGTCACTCCAAAGACAAACTTGATATATTGAAGCTGATTGTTTTGTTTCATCATCTCACAGTGCTTCTTCAGATGTATATGACATTTGTTGTGTGTAAACATGGTCAATAACACGAATGATAAAAGTCAATGTCCAGATCAACATATGATCAACATAGAGGAAATACCAGCAGGACCATTTAGTTTACTTAAGAAAAATAAATAATAATAACTATATGTTTTTGAAATGTACATCAGATGGATGCTGCTTCACATGATGTGTAATTAAATCACCAGCAGCTTTTATTCAGAATTATGTGGTTGTCAGTCAAACAGTCGTGTGATTTTACAAAGGTAAAAATTATAATAAACACAGATCATAAAAGACAATTATAGAAAATACGATATTTATTGTTAATCCATTAATGATATAATAACTGTTTTCTTTCTATTTTTTCTTTCTGTAAAGTCACATGACTCATGAACTGATTGTATATAAAGAAACCTGAATCAGCCTCATACCACCCTGATGAAGCTGAACAGCTGAAAACATGTGAGGAATAAAACATGTCATACTGGAGAGGAGTTGTGCAGCTTGTTTAATACTGATGGAGTTTTACTGATTGTCACACTGATCTGTACCTCACTGTGTGTGTGCGTGTGTGTGTGTGTGTGTGTATGTGTGTGTGTGAGTGTGAGTGTGAGTGTGTGTGTCGTCAAAATAGAAACAGAAATCTAGTATAAAAGATGGTTAAACTTTAAACTCCCACAACTTCACTGCAGGATTATATACTCTAAAAATGTAGTTTTATAAACAATTATAACAGTTTCCTTAAGAAATATATAAGAAATATATAAAGTTTGTAAAGTGAAGTTGTGACAGTGTGTTGATCCTCAGCTCTGATACAGACAGCCTCATTAAAGAGAGGGAGTACTGAGGCTTGTACAGACACAGCAGGTCTCTGATACTGGCGGTGATAGAATGTGATCATCTAAGTACATTTACTCAAGTACTGCGCTTAAGTATACATTTTAGGTATTTAATTGAGTATTTTTATTTCATGCAACTTTTCTGATGATTCAAACACTTTATGTTGTAAGAGATAAATGTTATGCTCAGGCAAAAGTAGTAGAACAGAAAATGACGACTTTTACTTATACTCATCAAGAGCAGTCAAAGAAGATGTGGAGTTTGAATTTCACAACTCATATTATGGGATTAAGACCAAAAGTTAGTACAAAATGGACTGGGCTACAGAACGTCGGGCTATGTATTGTGTTAAACTTAAATCTAATCCCTCGTCATGACTCATAAAACATGCCAAAACCAAGGGTCGACTTGTGTACCTCTGGTCCACGGTGTCCTGTAGGTGACATCAGGCAGCTTTCTGCTGTGGGGGTACAGGTCACTAGTGCCAGTGAAGTAAGGTGTTGGCAGCGCCAGCAAATTCATCATTACTTTCTGATTAGTGGTGGCCTGAAAGAAAGAGACAGGGGAAGGAGGGAGGCAGGGCAACATAGCATCAGGGTTTAATGACAAATTGTGTGGAAAAGTTAACAAGCCTCAAAAACATAGTCGAGAGCTTTATATCTGTTAGCAGAGAAAATCTGAGCAGGAAAACAGCTGTCACTTTCTGACCTGTGAAAGTCATACAAAGAACAGTACACGTATAATTAAGGCAAACATTGATATCATGATTCTTTCTTTTTATTTTCTTAATGACAACATGGAAACGGTACTCAGATCAACATATACACTCCTCAAAATTCATTAGGGATATTGTCATATGGGTGCATAAATGCATGTGCATGGATATGTAATAAAAGTCAAATGAAATGTGTCGCCTTATTTTTGGGGACCAAAATTATTCACAAAACACAAATCACAGAAGAAAAGCAACCCAGTGAAACACTAAAATATCCCAATATCCCTGACTAATTTTAAACAGTGTACTTACATGTACAGTGCCTGACAAAAGTCTTACACTTATCCTGTGGTTGCACTTCACATGAAGGTCTGGTGTGCTGGGGTCCTTTTTATACACACCTGGGAATGTGTTAATTACAGTATTTGTCACAGGTGGAGCTCTAATCTGTGATTGGTTGAATCATTTAAAGACACAACAAGACTTTTGTCCAAGCAAAATCTGACCTTTCTGTCCTAATTAAATGATAAAACTCAATGAATGATACACAACTTTATTTTGGTATAATAAGCATAATCTAGAGGCCTTTGCCTTTCATATAAGCCATTTCTGATTCCAATTGATCAACTACAAGTCAAGTTATTATTTGTTGTTCCTACAACTTGGATAAGTGACAAGACTTTTGTCAGGCACTGTATGTATATCACAAATATAAGTACTCATTATGCAAAATGGCCGACATCAGAATCACATTATATAGAAAAGCAGTTAATTGATGCATTGACTTATTTGTTAAATCTTCCATTAATCATCTTTTATTGTCAATTATAATACTAAGACATCCATGCAGGAGTTGCATTGTGGGGAAGCCTTTGAGGACTTGAGGGTTGGCAGATGAATTAAAGGGTCACATCGCATGAAAACATACTTTCTCACATATCCCATTTGACATGAAGATGGTTTTGATTTTATGCGACTGGATACATTATTACACCAACACTATTAGCATGTCTAACAACCAATGGGAGAGCAGGAGAGAATGTTATTGTTTGAAATGGAGAACTGGGGCTTTGATCTGGATTCTAAAGCTGGCAAGCTCTTTGATTGAGTGAGACCATTCCTCCCATTCCTCTGATCACTGCTAAAAGACACAGCACAGTAGTAGAGGTGTTGCAAGTTTTGCAGTCAGTTCAGGAATATACGAAGCCAGGTTTTATCCCAGCTATATCGAAGCAAGATTTTCAGTAAAGTGCGGTAATTTCTTCAAGATAAGAAGATGAACAGAAAAGGACAACTTCCGCCCCTGCCGGCCCTGACCCGTCCACTGATCCCAGAGATTAAGAGGAAGGAGATGAGAATTGAAAAAACAATCAAAACCTGCCAACAATCAAAACCTCGTAGACTTCCCCCCCTGCCGGACGTGCCAGCCCTGCCGGCCCTGCCAGCCGGGATGTCTCTAACCCGTCCACTGATGCCACCAATTACGAGGAAGGAGACGAGAATTGAAAAGACAATCAAAACCTGCCAACAATCAAAACCTGGTCCACTTTCACCCCTGCCGGACCTGCCGGCCGGGATGTCTCTGACCCATCCACTGATCCCACCAATTAAGAGGAAGGAGACGAGAATTGAAAAGACAATCAAAACCTACCAACAATCAAAACCTCGTAGACTTCCCCCCCTGCCGGACGTGCCAGCCCTGCGGGCCCTGCGGGCCCTGCCGGCCGGGATGTCTCTGACCCGTCCACTGATCCCACCGATTAAGAGGAAGGAGATGAGCATTGGAAAATCAGAGGAGTCTCAGGAGTGTGTTCTGGACCCACCCAGAAAAGTGGAAAAGTTTTCCTCCATCCCACCCCTGAGTTTCTGAGCTCAAAGCAGAGAGAGCAAGAAACGATGAACTCCTCAAAGAAGCAGCAGAGTATCGTGACCAAATCATTGCCCTTCAGGTACTCATCAGTGAGCAGCAGGAGAAAAGTCAGCAGAAAGACAGTCAAAAGACATGCAAAAGAAGTTAAGTTAATCGGATAGTCTAAAAAAGTCACTGCTCTCCAGATCAGATATGAGAGGCTCAGCTAAGAAAAAAGAGCAGAGTTCAGATCACAGTAGCTCGTCCTTGAACTCCTGAACCCTAACCCTTAACCCTTGTGGGTTCTCTCCGGGTGCTCTGGCTTCCTCCCACAGTCAAAAGACATGCAAAAAAAGTAAGGTTAATCGGTTAGTCTAAAAAAGTCACACTGCTCTCCAGATCAGATATGAGACGTTCAGCTAAGAATAAGACCAGAGTTCAGATTACAGTAGCTCGTCCCTGAACTCCTGAGCCCTAACCCTTAACCCTTGTGGGTTCTCTCCGGGTGCTCCGGCTTCCTCCCACAGTCCAAAGACATGAAAAAAAAGTAAGGTTAATCGGTTAGTCTAAATTGTCCGTAGGTGTAACCCTCCTTAAAGTCCCTGAACCCTAACCCCGTAACCCTTAAGCCTGAATTAGAGACCTGGAAGTATCCTTGAGCAAGATACTGACCCCCAATTTGACATCATCTCTTGGTCATCTCTTTAAATTACAGATAGATTGTAAACATTGTTCGGTTCTGTACTTACAACATCTGTCATGTACAGAAGAGTATTAAGGCCAGGAGGAGGAAAAAATTGTCAGGAGGAAGTTTTTTTATTTTCATTATGCAACATTTAGACTTTTTTCTTGAAGTGCATAATGGGGGAAAAAAACTTTCTCCTCTCATTTTTTCCCTCATCCCTGGCCCTAATACTCTTCCGTAGTCATGCCTGTCCATCCTGGGAGAGGGATCCCTCCTCTGTTGCTCTTCCTGAGGTTTCTCCCTTTTTTCTTCATGGAGTTTTTCCTCATCCGAGTCGAAGGTCTAAGGACAGAGGGTGTTGTATGCAGTACAGAATGTTTTTTTGTTTTTTTAACCCCAGCTCCATTAGACACGAGGCTCACCACCCTTTGAATGTTTTGTTTGTTTCTCTGCGTATGTATTAATTTGTGAAGGCATTATTAAAATAAGATCAAAAATTAGGAAAACAGAAAACATCTTCTTATTGGACACAGGAGCTCCACACCAAAGTGTACCAGAAAATTGTTAAAGCAAGAAAGAAACAATCTCACCACAAGGTCCTCACATCCCTTCTGACTTCATATTTTCATATTTGTTGTGGTAGATTCTCATTAAGGCCAGCAGATAAAATACAATGAAATGCAAAGCTGCAGCGTTATATAATAAATATTATACCGAGATGAGCCACTTTGCCTGATGAGAACATATATTTGGTACTTAAAGTATACTTGGATGCTGATATGAATTTAAACAGAGTATTTCTACACTTCAATACTTTGCAGTGTTACTACTTTCACTAAAGATCAGAATACTTCCTCCACTACTGCTGAATCCTCATGAAGGTATTACTTTTAGATAGCCCATTCACAGCTTTTGAATGGGTTTTTTTTTTCCTGCAGCAGCACTGCATGTTTTTCACCACATGGAGGCGTTATTTACTACTCTATCAAAAGACAGTGTATATAGAGCTGATACCAAGGATATGATTGAGTCTATGCAGATACGTGCAGGTGAGTCTGTCCAGTATATCATGAACATGAACAGAGCAGACAGTAACACAAACACTTTGTCACTGAATCGCTTCATGCCAGGTGATTTTGCATCAGATCTCACAGAAGGTTTGACTATATTGTAGTTCAAAGACAACCTTAAGAAAAAGAAGAGTCTTTGTTCTATATCTGACAAAAAGAGATAGAAATGTGTGGGATTGTTACGGTGTCTCACACTTTTTTTCTTTCTGGGTTTCACAAAACAACTGCTGTCTCCTGTGCTTGTAAATCTTTTTGTATGGCCTCGCGGAAATCTCTCGAGTTAACAGACTCTTAAAAGTCAGTGAGAAACATCTATATTTGGATTTTTACAAGTATTTCATCAAGGTGACAAAAACAACACCATTCACTGTCTGTTTCAGACTTATCAGTGACATCAGACTCTGGGAATTTGTGTGTTTTGACTGCATCTCAGTAAAACTTTTCACAATGGAGGGACAAGTTTTAGGATATTCACATTGACATGAAACTGCACCAAATGAGCGCTAATGTAAGAACAACTTTCTCTTTCTATTAAAACTGTATTTCTACAGCACCTTTCAAAACCAAAGTTACAAAGAAATACCAACAAAAAAACAGAACAACATGTCCACACATGATCAACTAACAAGTCAGTCTTTGTAACTTTAACCTGCCACTTCTGACTCTACCAGGCCTCTATTCATCTTGCTGGACTCCTCTGGTATTTCACAGGAAATGTCTACTGGTACTGATAAATCTGAAAGGGAAACGTGAAGATTTGTGACTAAAGTGTTTCAGTTAACTTGCCTGTGCATTTTACTTTGATCTAAAATAGATCTCATCTTGTCTTCACCTCTATGAAGCACATCCAGGACTGGAGTGTCTTTATCCAGCTGTTCAGGAACAACATGGATGCTTGAAAAGGCAGTGTAATCTTCCTGGCTCAGATTCATTGTGTCCACTACAACTGGCAATAGCAGAGACTATAGAGAAAAAATTATCAATGTTAAAACCATTTCATACATAAGCACACCTTTTGGTATTTATCATTTTTAACTACCTCTTCCTTCAACAGTGACTCTTTAACAAACTCCTCATTAATGTTTGCACACGTCTGAACATCAGTGGTGGTCACATCAGGAGGCTTCTCATAAGACGCACAGTGCCTGAAACAAGTTTTAACATTACACACAAACCAGGAAATGAATGGAACAATAAAGCAGGTAAGAATCATTTCTTGCACCTCAAAAGCATATTTGAGGATGCAACAACCACTGAACATTGAAACCTGAATATGGTGTCCTCAGAGAGGGTATCTGCAGCAGAGGGTCGGCCACAGGAAGGGTCCTCAACCTCGACAACATGGCTTTCAGCGTGGGTAAATGTCTCTTAAGTTGTGACAGGTAGTCGACAACTATGAGCTCTTCTGGCAGGAGAGAGATCTTTGACAGATGTAAGCAGATTTTTAGAGAGAAAGAAGATCGGTGTCACAGTCAAATCAGTCACTTCTGTGAAAGGGAGTAAATAAGAGACAGATATTCTTTAAGTGCTGCCAGGATGTTGAATTACCTTTTGTTCTGACTTCCAGGCTCCATCTGTTCAGCTGTCAACTTGAAAAATGATTCCTGACATTGATCATTAATCTGGGACTCTTTTAAAAGACAAATATACTCATCCAAATCTAGATCCTTCAATGAGTCAGGATTAGAGCTGGGTATCCGCTCCACATCCCCTTTCACTTCACTCAGAGTAACCTTAAATCTGGAATAAATAAATATTGACATTACAACTCAAATTATGAAACATAATGAGATTGAAATGGTGCGCACTGAGAGGGGTTTCAAATTCTCCCAGGTCATCGAGCACAGAACCATTGACAAACCGACTGCCTGTTTGTTCAATGAAATCAGAAGAAATTCAGTTAAGTGTGAAAAATGTTCCAGTCTTCAAGTGATGGTGTCTGACATTATTTGCTCTGAAGGAGAATTCAGATTGTCACCAAAGATTTGCTTCTTTAAACAAGTTGAGTCAGTCAGCAGGACTGTATAATGCTAACACAGTGTATGAAGGCTGTAGAAATGATCAACATTTACAAGAAGACAACATAGTTTAAGAAACGGTTTCACTGTTACATTTGATTCATGTTGTAACAGACTTAATGCAGTTTTCAGGGACAACATGCTCTCATGTGCATGATGTCATCAACATTATTGAATGTACAGTATGTATACAGGATGTGACTGCATGGACACATTTTTCTTCCTGTAAACGCCACAAGATGGAGACAAAGAAGACATTTTGTTCACAGCCTGCTCATTTTGAACTCTGAACATTTTATTTCCACTTTCCACTACTTATCATTTATTATTATTACTAGTATTTTTTTAATGGCTTTAAATAAATAAGTTTGCACATTCTATCTCTCTATAACTCTGAACAAACTTGATTTTATCACATCTTCAGAAGGTTTAATTCAATTAATTCTGTGTTGTACGTGATGCCGCTCTTATTCTGAAAAATCAAGCGGAAGTCTTGTGTTGGCAGAGCCGTGAGGTAAACAAACTGTCGCCACTACTTCCGGTTGTTACTAAGTCAGGTTATATATTGTTTGTTTCATGTGTTTATGTGTTTCTTCTATTTCTTTTATTTTGGAACATGCACTGTGTCGTTTGAGCTTTGCATTAATGATTTGTCTTTATTTGAAACATAAATATCCACTGATAGAAGTTGTTATTTAAATGTGGTATTGTTGTGTTTATGTGATGCCATGTGGGTGACCCATGTCACAATTTGCTGTACGACATAGAAATGCAAATGTATTCATATCCTGTTGGTCACCTGAGCTGTAGTTTTTTCCCATTCTTCCTCTCTGTCCCTCTTCAGTCACATTCACACTTCCCCAAGCTGCTGTGTTGCCATTCTCCGTCTGTCCACCAGATGCCCTTAGACTCTTCCATCTGTCCCAGTCACCTGACTTTCACCTCCACCTGCTCACCTGTTTCCACTTTCCCTCGTCAGCCCTGCAGTATATTTACCACCCTGTTATCACTCATTCCTCACCAGATTGTCAGTGTTGCTTTGTACCTTTGCTGTAAACTGGTCTGTACCTGCCAGCCTGTGGACACCTTAACTTTCATGTGAATACCCAAACATGTTCTTGTACATATACAGAGACATATAATCATCACATTCATACCACACTGTTATTTTTTCTACTGGGAGGTCAGGGAGAGCTCACACATGAATCAGTGTGCTAATGTACCTGGGAGCCTGAGAGAGCCGGCCTCAAGGCTCGGGACCACATCAATATTACAGCACACCAACACGGGGCCGGAGAGGAGCCAGTCAAATATTAATTTATCACCCCTCCTCTGTTTCTCTTCCTCTCAGCTCTGGATCTCTCCAGCCAGGCTGTTACACAATGAAAACACACACAGTCTCACAGTTTTTCACATGTTGACCCTCAGTGTAGAGGCTCTGCTTGTGTATTCAGTTATTCAGAGTTCCTGGGGGAGAGCTTGGGTTAAGTGATACGTGGAATGAGAGCTCCATTTAGGTCAAATGCAGAACGAGGACACCACAACGCTGAGGAAAGCCTGTCTGGTTCTGCTGTTGGAGCTCACATACAGTGTAGTATATGCTTAACAGCAAGTACTAACCTGTATGTGCACAGATAGCAGTCGGTGGTGGAAGAAGTACTCAGAGCTTTTAATTTGTGTAAATAAAGCAATACCAAAATGAAAAAATACTTATATACTAATATATATAATACTATATATTAGCAGCAAATTCTATTTAAATGATCCAATGTAAAAATACTCATTATGCAAATTGGCTCAACTTAAAGTGTTGCATTTAATATATAATTATAACTGAAATGTCATTCCTGATTTTTTATTCTAAGCAGTGTCTGAATGTCAAAAGCAAAAATGTTGACAGCAACTGGACATTTCTACAGCTCTTTTTCCAGTCATCTGATCACTCAAAGCACTTTACAACACTTTGTCACATTCACACACACATGTCAGAGGTCATCAGCAGCAATTTGGGGTTCAGCATCTTGCTCAGGAATACTTGAACATGCAGCTGGGGGGTCCAGGGAATCGAATCAGCAACTTTCCGATTACTGGACGACCCACTCTACCTACCGAGCTACAGTAAATGTGAGATACGTTTCTGTATAATTATCTGCAACATATAAAGTCAATGTAACAGAAAGTTTTCAATTAATTTTGAAGTGTTTTAATATTTTTCATCAGACTTTAAAGAGAAGATGTTAAAAGCTCATGTGCAGTTTTTGATGAGGAGAATTAAAGGGGCACTATGTAGTTTTGGAGAAGAAATGCAAAATGCAAAGAATTGTAACCAAACTAAGAAATATTTATTTAATCCATAACTGAATAAACAAGCTGTTCTCAGAGAAAAATAAGGTCCCCAGAACACTGTTTGAAGCCAGAAAGGTGGCAGGGTCCGCCACATATAAACAAATTAAAATAGTATGAAATTGTGTTTTCCTTTAAGGTCAGTTTGTTTATTCAGTCACAGAAACAAAGAGCTTGTTTATCTAAAATAAAATGTCTTCCCTAAAACTGCACAGTGCACCTTTAATCATAGCGATTAAAAGTGTGATATTTAGTGTGTACAAAGTCGACATCTGATTGATTCAGTAAAGAAACATTCAGCATTATTACCTGATTATCTCTGAAAAGAAAGACTGAAATTGTGTCATATGATCTGACATAAGTCTGGTAAAACAGATACAGTATTTAGTTTTAAGTGTTGTGACCCTTTACAAGATTCTTATAACTTTCATGAAAAGATAACAGCAGATCTCACAAGGAAGAGCATGTAGCAAAGATCAGGCAATAAAACAGCTGCCACACAAAGTCCAAAGATAGTGAGAGCTGTAATCAGCAATAAACTGGAGCACTGAAGAAAGAAAAGTTTCTGAAAATGTCTTTACTTATAGAAATATGTGAAATTATCCAATCAAGCATGAAAACATGCGGAGACACACACTTTATTATAATGTCAAACAGAAGAGATCAGAGGTCTTTTCATCAACAGTGTTTCCAACAGTTTATGTGTTCACTGTGACAAAATATATTTTCATTGTTACGCACGAAACATCAGACGAAGCTTTTTGATGAGATCAAACTCTTCACCTTCCTGTCGGTGTTTGACACTTAAGATTTCTCACACTGGTCAGATCATCACACAGAGAGAAACAGAGGGTTAAACATGTTTGAGTCCAGAATGAACTTGGAAGTCTTCCAGGTGCTGAAGGGCAGCTTGTGAAGTATCCTGTTATATCTGCTGGTTATAAAATCAGGTGGCTGCATTTACTACCAGTAATGATTAACTAATAAAAGAAGTTGGTGACGTTGAAAGAAATTCTGACATTGTTGAACGGAGCCACGATGACAGCACACTGTGGGAGATCTCTACTGAACAATGCACATTTCTGGGACTGAAAGAGTCAAACTGAAGGGAAACAAAAGCTGGTGAGTCTTTGATTTACTAACAGTTTGGGACAAAAAAAGAAAAACATTTGAACTCTGAACATTTTATTTCCACTTTCTGTCACTTATTGACATGAATATTATTGTTAGCTGCACAGGTTGATCGACAGCACCACCTCTGATCAGTTTCTGATGGATTTGTGCAGATTTCAAAATCTGACATCCTGCTGAGAATGATCAGTCCTCACTGGAGGACTAAAGAAAAAAACTCTTCCTGTTTTTGGTGTTTCATGAGAGTTTGTATTCTTTGTTTTGTGAAACAAAACACGAGATGTCATCATTGTTTCACATGTTACTTTTATTTTGTTGTAGGATAACAACTGCCAAAACAAGGAAATTATATTCTTCTGAGTCAAGAGAGAAATATTCAACTCTGAATGACATCCTGACAGCTCCATCTGCTGGTGACAACATGACACGACAACATTTATTATGGTAATAATTGAACCCCGCGACAGAGGTGAAAGAAAATGAAACTAAGTTTTGACGTTGTTGAACAGAGCTGAGACGCCATTACAGGGTGTGAGATCTCTGCTGGAAAACACACGATTGGAGTATTTGAAGAAATCAAGAGAAGAGACAGTTACTTGGTGAGTCCTGCTGTGAAAAATAATTTCAATAAGAAATGGCTGAGAAAATTGCTCTTGTTGAAAGTTTCCTGAGCTGCCATGTGTGTTCAGAGACTTTCAGAGATCCTGTGTCTCTGAGCTGCAACCACAACTTCTGTTCAAGCTGCCTGCAAAAATTCTGGGAACAAGCTGAAAACAAAAACTGTCCCATTTGTAAAAGAAAATCCTCCAAGGATAATCCAGATGTGAACTTTACACTGAAAGAACTGGCTGACTCCTTTGCTGAGAGACAGAAATCTGGATCATCTGAGACAGTAAAAGGAGAGAAGAAGGTGGAGGTGGTGTGTAGTAAACATCAAGAAGAGACTAAATTGTTCTGTGAGGACGAGCAGAGAGCTGTGTGTCCTGTCTGTGAGTTTTCTCTCCACCAGACTCACAAGGTGGTTCCTGTAGAACAAGCAGTCAGTGAGCTGAAGGAGCAGCTGGAATCTGACTTAAAGTCTCTACAGGACAAGAGGAACAAATACAAACATGTGGAGAAAACATACAATGAAGTGATTCAACACTCCAAGAAGCAGCTGTTGTCCACAGAGAGGCAGATCAGAGCAGAGTTCAACAAGCTCCACCAGTTCCTGAAAGAGGAAGAGGAGTCCAGACTGGCAGCTCTGAGGAAGGAAGAGGAGCAGAAGGGGAAGACTATCAGCAGAGAGATGAAGAAGATGGAGGAGCAGATCTCCTCTCTGTCAGACAGTATCTGTGCTGTTGAAGAAGAGCTGCAGAAACACAACGTGCCATTCCTCAGCAGTTATAAAGCCACTCAGACCAGAGCCAGAGTCCAGTGCTCACTGTCAGATCCACAGCTGGTCTCAGGAGTGCTGATAGATGTGGCCAAACACCTGGGCAACCTGTCCTTCAGAGTCTGGGAGAAGATGAAGGACAAGGTCCACTTCAGTCCTGTCATTCTGGACCCAAACACTGCAAGTGGCAGTCTCTCTCTGTCTGATGATCTGACCAGTGTGAGACGTGGAGACACAAAGCAGCAGCTTCCTGACAATCCAGAGAGAAACACTAAGTACGCCAATGTTCATGGCTCTGAGGGCTTGAGCTCAGGGAAACACAGCTGGGAGGTGGAGGTGGGAGATCATCCTGACTGGAATGTAGGTTTGGTTAAAGAGTCAGTTGACAGGAAGGGAGAGAGATTTGCTTCACCAAAATATGGAATCTGGTGTTTATTGCATGGTGATGGAAAATACATTGATGTTGTTGGTAAGACTGTCAGAGTGAAGAAGAGTCTCCAGAGGATCAGAGTCCAGCTGGACTATGACAGGGGGGAGGTGTCCTTCTACGACCCTGAAGACACGACTCACATCTGCACTCACAGAGACACTTTCACTGAGAAACTCTTCCCATATTTCAGTATTGGAAAGGCTGGTGATGCTAAAACTGCTGATATCAAAATCTGTCAGACTGATATTTCTGTGTGATGTTCAGGAATGTAAATGAATTGTTCCAACTTTTACATTCAAAATGTATAAATCATGATTGTTTGAGGTTTATTAGACATCACTCATCATTGCACCCAAACCAGCATTCTGGATCTGTTTTTTTTCTTTTATATCTGAAGCAGACATAAGCAGTCTATAGATTATACATGCATACTGAAACTGTATTTTTTATCTGGTCTTAAAGTTTTATACAATTCTAAATACATTTTTTTTAGATTATAACTTATTATCCTGGTCAGCAGCATCTTGTTTTTAATCAGATCACAATATAACATAAACTGTATCCACTACAACAAATATGTTGTTTCTTTAACTTTTATCATCATCAGACATCAGTTTCTGTTTGTCAGATTTCTGGACCTTCTGATGATCTTTCAGTTTTCATCATGTTTTAATTCCAGTTTTTTTTACTCTCACTCAGTATTAAGTATTTAGTTATATTTTATTTTGATAACATTTATGAAGAAAGTCACTCCTGCTTTTGACTTTCTCTTTTTCTTGTAATGGAGGTCATGAGAATATTTGTTTATGTTGTTTTGTAAATACAAAATGCTGAAAATGTTTCACATCATCAGGAGACAAACTTGATAAATTAAAGCTGATTGTTTTGTTTTCAATCAAACAACATTGTATAGTTGTATCAGTCATCAGTTTTAGTTGTTTTTTTTTCTGATGAATTATTTCAGTTTCCGATCTGTTGGGTTTTTTCTGAGGAAACAAACGTTTGATATTAATTTTGATTCAGTATTTGATTCTCACAGTGCTTCTTCAGATGTATGTGACATTTGTTGTGTTTAAACATGGTCAATAACACGAATAATAAAAGTCAATGTCCAGATCAACATATGATCAACATAGAGGAAATACCAGCAGGAGCATTTAGTTTGCTTAAGAAAAATAAAAATAATAATAACTATATGTTTTTGAAATGTACATCAGATGGATGCTGCTTCACATGATGTGTAATTAAATCACCAGCAGCTTTTATTCAGAATTATGTGGCTGTCAGTCAAACAGTCGTGTGATTTTACAAAGGTAAAAATTATAATAAACACAAATCATAAAAGACAATTGCAGAAAATACAATATTTATTCTTAATCCATTAATGATATAAAAACTGTTTTGTTTCTTATTTTCTTTCCGTAAAGTCACATGACTCATGAACTGATTGTATATAAAGAAACCTGAATCAGCCTCATACCACCCTGATGAAGCTGAACAGCTGAAAACATGTGAGGAATAAAACATGTCATACTGGAGAAGAGTTGTGCAGCTTGTTTAATACTGATGGAGTTTTATTGATTGTCACGCTGGTCTGAACCTCACTGTGTGTGTGTGTGTGTGTGTGTGTGTGTGTGTGTGTGTGTGTGTGTGTGTGTGTGTGTGTGTGTGTGTGTGCGTGTGTGTATGTGTGTCCTCAAAATAGAAACAGTCAGAAATCTAATATATTTTGAACTCTGAACATTTTATTTCCATTTTCTGCTGCACAGTGCTGCAAACAACTCTTATATTACTTGTAGTTGTTAATCTTATAATTATCCCAACTACTACCTATGGAGATAAAGTCAAATCTGGTGATCCTTGATCAAAATGAATGAATGAAATAAATACTTATTATACTCGATCCTTGTGTTCTTTGTATCGTGATTGTTATTTCTACATTTACTGTGATAAAATGTCTGAAAAAGACTCTAATCTCAAATAGTATGATCTTGTGTTTTGAAAATAGGATGACACCATCCAATGTTTTCTCATCAAGTTGTAAAAGTGTTAAAAAAAAAGACTGATACTGATACAATTTCCACAATTGTTATAATAATATGTAGATGCTGCTGCTGCTTTTGATGCTGTTCGTTTAAATTATGTGTAGTTTGTAACTGTAAGTTTGTTACTGTAAGTTAGTTTTGTATGTGGTTGTTCTTTTGTCCTGCTAGACATGAGCTGTTAATTATATACTCATGTATGCTGTGATCATTTGGTGAATCAGAGTTCTTATATGAATCACCAGCAAGTTATGTCAGTCGTAAAGGAGCAAGAACTGTCCGTCTACAAAGTCAGAGAGAGTTTTTTTTTTTTTGCATGGACCCTTTACTAATACACTCAACTAGCTTTGATTGACTTTTGATCTATTCCCACAAAGAGGCAGTTCAACTTTATGATAAGCCTGTATATACATATTGTTTCATAAAAAAGTTATCTAGAAATTGGCTTTATTTATAACTTTTTGATGTATTATTTATTATTATTTCAAGTATTCTTTTTAAAATGGCTTTAAATAGATAAGTTTGCACATTCTATCTCTCTATAACACCCAACAAACTGGATTTTATCACATCTTCAGAAGGTTTAATTCAATTAATTGTGTTGTACGTGATGCCGCTCTTATTCTGAAAAATCAAGCGGAAGTCTAATGTTGGCAGAGCCGTGAGGTAAACAAACTGTCGCCACTACTTCCGGTGATGTGCACAGGTATTGTACTGATGCTCAAACATTTAACTGCAAGTTAGACGTCTTTTCCACAGACAAGTCATACTTTAGTCTAGTCGCTTTTGAGACGTTTCCAGTTTCAGGAATACGTTTTTACAGCCAAGCATGCAAACAGCTAGCCAGTGTAGCTATGCTAACGTTAGCCATAGAACTGAAGCCACACTGCTAAGCTAACTTAGCTACGTTTGTCGATGTGCACACAACTGCAGCGATTTAGCTAGCTATAGCTGCCTATTCCCTACAGTAAGTACAAATGTATGGTTATTTCAGGAATGGCAAGTTAATTACCTTTCGTAGCGAATCCTGCAAATACATTAATATCCATTGTACTGGTGTTGAGGCAGAAATTGACATCTTAAACCTAGAAAAATAAAACTATCTGTGTGACTACGTGACACAAGAGGTGAGTGATAAAATGAGTATGTAATCATTTGGTTGACATGCCCTGTAATAGCAAAGCACTTCAACCAGTCACACTTTTATTTCCTAAACAAACATGTTACAAGTCCCCCTACACTCTAATATATGTTACTTCACTGAGGTGTTTTGCCTTCACTGTGGAGAAAGATGTGCAGTCTGGCACTAGAAGGCTGCTGTCACACTAATATGTGTAAGGAGGACAGTTTAAATCTGTGTTTTGAAGCCAGTCATGGTCCAACATGCCACTTATACTTAACTAAAGGACAAAGTCAAACGTTTTCATATAAGAACTGAAAAATATTTGCACATTTATAGATTGTAGATTTTATAAAGAGGCAGAAAGACTAGTCATTTTGAGAATTATTAACAGAATAATTAAAATTTTTGTGACAAACTATTAGCGGACACAAATTTCATTACAAAGCCGGCTATTTGCCTTATCTAGATACAGCATAAGGCTTCTCACAAATGGTACCAGAGCTGAAACAGTATTCTGATTATAATGTTTGTCAAGCAGAAATAACACACATGATCAGATATGAGGATTTGCTGCTTTTCTTTGTCTTGATGGTAGTAAACTGAGCATTGTTTGTCCAAAAAAAGCCATTTTAAGACGTCACTCTTGCATTTTTCACTATTTTCTGTCAATTTAGACCAAACCATTTGTCAAATAATCAATAGAAATGACAGCAGCCCTAAATATTACAGTAGCAAGTGACTGGAGGAATTAATTAATTAAATGTATTTATTGCATAGTTATTGGTCTGTGATGTTACTGTAGTTCTGACAATGGTTAGTGAAAGGCAGTCATTATTTAACTGTGTTTTATATTGTTTTATTTGTAAAAATTGCTTTATAGCAATTGTCTTATAGTAAAGTAAATCTTTGGGTTTGTACTCTTTGTTGGACAAATACAACAGTCTGAGAGTTTGTATTATGGATATTTTCTCTATATTCTGACAAATATGTTTAATCTACTAATTGAGAAAATAATTGGCAGATTGATAACTAATAGGCCTGCAAACAATTATTATTTTCATTATCAATTAATCTGACAATTCTTTTAATGATTAATCAATTAAACGTTCAGTTGATAAAATATCAAAGAAATGTAAAATAAATGCTAATCACAATTTCCAAGACCCCAAAGTAAAATCCTAAAATAATTTCTTTTGTCCAACAGTCCAAAACCCAAAGACTCTTTATTTACTAACATGAATGACAAATAAAAGCAACAAATCCTCACATTTTAAAAGCAGAAAAACGACTAAAACTATTTATTATCAAAATAATTGCCAGATAATTTTCTTTCAATCAACTAGTTGTTGCGGCTCTTATCATTAATATTTTGTAATTTATCTTGACTATCTATATTTATATTTAGCCCTCCTAGCCAATCTACCATGAAGTGTCCATCGCCTTTCTTATTTTCAGTTTATCTGCTGATAACATCCTTTCCAGCTGATTCCAATCAATTCTTTCTCTCTCATGTTTTCACTGAGTTGAATATCATAAACCTCATGCTCTCACTTTTCTTTTACTCAAGGTTGAAGGAAAACCACAATAAATTGAGATGGATGCTTTAAAATGTAGGCCTATAATTGCCAGTCGTGACAATGTTAGCTGGTAATGTCATCACAATCAAATTGTGGTCCTGGAGTCACCTTTTCTTGTGGGAACTACCATAGAAGCAGATTTACTTAAAGCAGGTGTTCATATGTCTGTCTGTCCCTATTTATTAGAAATGCAAACACATTGTGACCCTGATGATCAATTCTGCATGTTTTTGCTCTACTAGGCCTCCTAAATGAAACAGACTCCTAGCGACACGCTCTGATGATTATGTAGAATGATGGACAACCTGGCAGCAAATAAGAGCAACATACCCTGTCAGTCATGGGCGAGCCAGAATGGCTGGTCCACAGTTTCAGCTCAAGGATCCCTCTTCAGTCCACTGTCCAGCTCTCAGCATCTCAGCCTGGACTTGTCCTCTGGCCAAAGACCCTCCTGCGACCACCTGCAGGCATCCCTCCACAGCTGTATGAGTGACATCAGCACCTTACCGTCCACTCACCGCACTGCCCTGTACGAAACATCTCACAGTAGCAGCAATTCCTCATCCATCGCGCTGTTTGCCAACTCTGCTGTCCCGAGTTCCTCCCACAGTATTTCCTTTGCTCAGCAAAACCCTCACATGTCATCAATGCTGCTAACTACAAACCAAGGAAAAAATGTACCCCCACCATCTCTTCCCCAAACAAACCAAGCTCCACAGCCCTGTAGGCCCCAACAGCTACCACTTCTCTCAACCCAAGGCCATTACAAAGCGTCATTTCAACCACCATTCGCCAATCAGGGTTTACCAAACGGTCTTCAAGATCTGCCCAATAGCCTGCCGTCATGTGGACAACAACATGTAAGTACATCTCAAGCTACTTCTGATGGAGCTAATGTGGAGTTTGTGTCTGGAAACACTCACAGTTGTGCTTCATCCTCTTCTCAGGAGCAGCGTCAGTGGATACCTTCATCACACTGCAGGGGTAAGTGCTGCTTGTAATACCTTTGTGGTTTGTGGCATGTTCATCTTGTACTGGAGGATGAAAAGCCTCATTAGTGTGGTAAAACATGTTGGGTGTGATGGATCGATCTAAACCAGGGTGGCCCAAAGTTTTTCTTGAGATTTTGACTAATAATTAGGGATTCTACAAATGTAAAGAACATTTTTTACCCCACAAAAAATAAAAAGGCATACAAGGGGATTTATATTATTTGTTTTGGTTTTTCTTTCCTGCAAAAACCGTCTGGTTGTAGTTGTAGTCGTAGTTAGTTGAATCAAGACCTCTCTAAAAGAGTTTGAACAAAAACTGAACGTTATGATTTTCATGAAAGGAGAATTTATGTCAGGGCTGTTGTGTCATGTATAGGTTTCAGGTAGTGGCTCCTGTGTTTACATTCATTAATCAGAAGATGTTGTGACAGGTAACAAGTAGGATCATTACAAAAATACCATATCATTAAAAAAAACAATAAAACATCTCACCCTACTGATTAGTCACTTATTCAGACAAGCACTGCAGTTCAGATTGCAGAAGTTTTGGATGTTGCCTACAATTTCCTTTCACATTGTTTAACTTAATCGTCTTTTCCTCAGGAGCTGCTAACAAGTCTGTCCCTGATGCAGCAGCTCATCCTAACAAAGAGCCATCGCAGGGAGGGAACATTTGTCCACCGGTAGGAAATTAACAGCACGTTGAGACTAGTATCTACCAAATGATTGTTACCTGTTATCTACCATCATGTGGACATTACCGGGAGAGTTTTATAGGAGATCATTACCTTAAGATTACACCTTCTAATTTTTAATTTGTTTTGCGCTTATCTGCTTCCAGGCCAACAATGACACACGGCGTACAGTACTTTTACATCAGCGTGCACAACTACTTGAACAACTGGCAGAGTTGAATAAACACGTAAGTGTGTGTGTTAATTAAAAAGTCAGTATTATTTTAGATAGTTCCTACATAGTGCTACTGTATGAGTGTATATATATAACTTAAAATGATAAATTGCTCAAATCCCAGTTATGGATAAGATTAGAGATGAGTCCACACAGTTTCTCTGTTGACATCTCTTCTATCTGCCTGTTAAGCTGGACTCAATACCTCCAGATGACAGCAGTGATGGGCAGACACCACACACAGCTGTTCAGGTAGGTTAAGATTTTTCAGATGCTGCAGTTCGATTTGCAATCCAAAAAAAATTCAAATCTAGAATATGTGTAAAAATATTATACTGTTGTTGTCGTCACTTTTAGTCTCTTCCACCAACGGATGACTTGTCCCAATATGAACAGAATGAGACCAGTGATGCACAGCAGGTTCAGTCAAAGGTAGCTCCTCAATAATTTATTTTATAAACATGAATGACGGCTCCTTTCATAGATCCATTCATGCTATCATATAAATGATAGTCAAGGTACCTGACTGTTACATTTTTAGAGTTCCTTGTCACCTTTTCACTGTTCTGTTTTTCAGTCACAGTCACAACTTTCAGCGGATTGTTCATCACCTGTATCCTACGATGAACAGAATGAAACCTTTGATACACCAGAGGATCCAATGTCAGAGGCAGAATCAGTGGTACTTACCTCTATTTTTTCTGTTTGTTTCTTTAATCCCTAACAAATGGCACATTTACATGTTCTTAGTATTAGTGTCAAGCAGATGATCATTTCGGAGTGTGTGATGTATCAGAGCATAACCCATAGTCATTTTTGGGTATGTTCTCTTGGCTATGTTGCATTTATTTGTTACGCCCTGTAAACATTAGTGGCCGATCACACCAAGCTACGCTGCTCGAAATGCATTGCCAGTAAAACGATTCTTTTCCTATGGTTCAGGTGTCTCTCATGCACTCCTCTCTAGTGCCATTTTAGTAGTGGTTTTTACACATGCATAAAATAATATTCTTAACTTTTCAGCAAGAGGCATGGAGGCCTGAATACAAACTTAACATACATTAATTAATGAAATACTTAAGTAGAATTAAGATGAATTATACATCTTTTAAAAACAAATCTCTTAAATTAAATGTGGTGAGTTAGCATAGAGATATTTGTGTCTTTGTAAAAAAAAAATTAAATAGAACACTTCATTTTTTTTTTCTTTCAGAAAAAAGAAAACACCTCAGCTGAGGATGGCAGTGATCTTGATTACATTCCTGAAAGTAATGGGGACTTCTCTGATTTCCAATCTGACAGTAGCTCTTCAGATGAATCCAGTCACAGCAAGCCCGCCACCCCCACAGATGAAAGACCTTCTCTCCCAGAGGAAAGAAGAGACAAATCAGGAGGTTCTTTGTTCAAGGCCAAAAGTGTCAGTCTTCCAAAACAGATATGTGCAACTAATCTGAAGAAGTCCTCTGAAACTGTAGTGTTGCCCAGTATGAATACTAAAGAACAGCGTCATTATGACAGGAGGAATTATTGTGTATTCTGCTCTAAGCCATTATCCAAAATGGCACGACATTTAGTGCAGGCCCACAGCGACAAAAGAGAGGTTGCAGCTGCTTTTCAGTATCCCATAAAATCCAGAGAAAGACAAAAGATATGGAACAGACTAATAAATCAAGGAAACTTTGCTCATAATAAAAAGGTCTTGAGAAGTGGGAAGGGCCAGCTTGCCGTTAGAAAAAGACCAAATTACGCTAGACAAGCCAGAGACTTTCTTCATTGCCTTCACTGTCGAGGCCTTTATATGAAGAATGCCTTGTTCCGACACGTGAAGTTGTGCCCAGAGAGAGGGAAGAATGGAAATGAATCAAGGGTCGGAAGAAATCGTATTGCAGTACGCTGTGTGCTTGAAGCTTCAGACGACCTTGGCATAACCGATGGTTTTAAAAGCATTCTCACCAAGATGACTTACAATGATGTGACACAAACTATCATAGATGACAAGGTTCTCTTGCAGTTTGGTGAGCTGTTGTTCAATCATTACGGATCTGATGTGAAGAAGCATGAATATATAAGACAAAACCTTCGTCAGATAGCAAGACTTGTACTCGAAGCTAAAAAAATAACCCCTCTTAAGAAACTGGAGGACTTCTTTCTCCCTTCAAGCTTCCCACATGTGGTGTCTGCAGTGAATGTGCTGGCAGGCTACGATCCAGAAAACAAAAGGTACCGTATTCCCTCCCTTGCCATCAAGCTTGGCTACCACCTACAGAAGACCTGTGGTATTGTCAAGGATAATGCAGTTAAGAGTGGTAATGAAACTTTGGCAGAATCTGCACAGAGCTTTCTCTCAGTTTACCAGAAAAAATGGAACAAGCTCGTTTCTTCAGGTGCATTGTCATCCCTGAGAGAAACTAAATCAAACACAGACAAGAAGGTGCCTTTTGCTCAAGATGTAAAGCGCCTGAGTTTCCACATGGAGAATGTTCATCTTCTTGCTGAGAAAAAACTCAGAGACAATCCCTCCACAGAAAACTACACTGCTCTGGCCAAGGTAATACTCGCTCGAACAATAATTTTCAACAGGAGAAGAGCCACAGATGTATCGTCGCTGCAACTAAAGGATTTCATGTCATGGAAGCAGTCAGAGTTGCATGCTGGCATGGAGTTCTCGGTGTCAGACTTGGAAAGAACCTTGTGTGGGTTCTTCCCTAGAGTTGACATACGGGGAAACTGTGGAAGGATGTTTCCTGTGTTACTAAAACCAGCATTTGTGTCTGCTATGGAGCTTTTAGTAGAAGTTCGCGAGACATGTGGAGTCCCCAGTGAGAATCCCTTCCTGTTCGGCCGACCACAGGCAATGTGTTACTACAATGGATCGGATTGCATCCAAAAATATGTCAAAGAATGTGGAGTTGAAGACACTGAAGCGCTGACAGCTCCAAAGATCAGGAAGCATTACGCAACAATGGTACAGCTGATAACCCTGGATGAAAATGAGGCCGACCAAATTTTAGGCCCTAATAATCAAGTCAGAGCGCTGCGACAGAACAGCAGCATGCAGCTGGATGACATCGAAATAGACTTTGATGGTAAGAATATTTTATTTGTTTTAGATGATTCTGATGTGAATTAAGTTTTACATAGTTTGAGATTAAATGCAGGATTTATAAAGGTTGTCAGTCTGTTGTTAAACCAACAAACGGTGGCACATGATAACCAGAAAATGAACAAAGATATTGGAACCCAAAACTTGTCTTAGTGCCATATTGTGGCTCACTCATTCTCTGGCTTTTTCTGCAATAATATAAGCGTGTGTTTGTGTAAATATGTGTATAGAGTATGTAGATGGGATATGTAAAGGAAGACGTTCTCTTTTTGTTCAATGCAGAGGGATTACAGCCTGCAAGAGGAGAACGAGGTGGATCATGGAATCGCAATCAGCGTCCCAGCGCACGCCATGTCAATTCAGGCAAAAAATGTAGAAATGGTGATTATTAACAGTCATACTAACTTTTTTTTTTTTTTTAAGTATGGGCCACTTTGGCTGAAATTGTTTTAATCAGAAATCTGCATATGGGAATAATTAAAACTTTTCATGAATATTTTGATTTAAAAAAATGTAATTTGAATACCAAACATTGCATTCATGCTGATCAAAGGAGAGTTGGTGTCAAAGCATGACATCAAATCAATATGGATGGTGAAGATGGACAGGATTTAGGGTTTGGACAGTGCGAAGAGTGGGGCAGTAATGACAATAAGATCTGTCTTGAACAAACATTTGTGCTGGGCTCAGACGACACAAATTTTTGGAACCTAATCAATTAACCACATAAGGAGAAACTTACAGATGTGAGATGCAAGAACTGGAGGCAAGATTTTACTCTCCGTTTAAAATCATGTCAGCAGTAGTTTGCTAGCTAACGTCAGCCTCAAGGGCTAGGGCGCAACACCATCAGCTGCTTTGGGATGTCATGTTGGAAATTATCAGGGCAGCCTGATGAGTCTGCCAGCAGTCAGTGAGGTTTAATACTGGATCTGTAAACCCTTCACACTACCAGAGAACATCGGTGCTTACCAAAGCCCGGGACCAGATTTCTCCTCCAATTGTCGGGAGATGTGAATCAAGGATAATTAGGACCAAAACTCTATTTGAACCTTAAGATGAAGACATTTCACTGTGTTATCTTAAAGAATCTTTTTAGGGTTTGTTTTTTTAGTAATGGCACAAGTTCACTCTTTTCTCTTTTACCCTACAGGTGCCCAAATGAGCAGCAAACATAAATGGCAGGAAGCAGAGGTTCTTGCTGTTGAGAGACACATGATGCGTTTCATTAAAGGTCACAAAATCCCTCAGAAAGACGACTGCATTCAGTGTCTTGAGGCTGAGCCAGATGCACTGAGGACCCGTTCATGGAAAGGTGTGAAGGACTACGTCAGAAACAGGATAACTTCCCTAAAACATGATAGAAAATGTGGTGCGAAAGACACTGTCGCACAGACATCAAAAAAGACCAGGAAGCATGAAACAACGACACCACAGCTGATGAACCTGGATGGAAGTGAGGCGGGCCAAACTGTAGGTGCTGATAATCAAGTCCAACAACTGCGACAGAACAACTGCGTGCAGCAGGATAACGTTGAAATGGACTGTAATGGTAACAATTTGTCTTTATATTTTCTTTATATATTCCCCTTGAGCAACTCCTTTTATACAAAATTAACTTTAAATCATACATCATAGTTTTGAGATTAGCATTGCAAAAAACTTCTTGAATGGACGTTAAAACATGACCTCTATCGAATAACTTACATTGGTCAATTTAATCTGGTGTCATAAGGCAAATAAGTGGAAATCAGTGCTGTGATCTATTAGAAGCATATTTTGTTCTAGTTGTTGAATTTCTAAATTCATAAATCTAACGCTCTAACAAAAAAGAAAAAAATCCAGTGTCTGTGGCTCTCAGAGGCCTTGAATAAACACATTCAATCATTTCATTAGGCCTGAATAAAATGATTGGATGACTTAAATGCCTGTCTACATACATATCTTACTACCTGAGTGCGCTCATCGTGCATGACCGGCGTCTTCCACAATGCTTGATGGATATTTTGCCAAAGCTATTAGTGAGCTAGTAGCACAAAAATGGCAGAAAACATGCAGCCTGTAATTCCCGATACTAACATGCTCACTTGACAGCTGTAAGTAATAACAAGCCATTTCCGTTTTTTACTTTCATTGTGTGTGTGTGTTTTCTTAGATGTGAATGAGATATAAGGTAGTTTCATATGGTTAGTGATGACAACAATGCGCTGCTCTTGGAGGGGTGGCTTTGGAGGGAGGCCTGACTGGAGGTGGTGGGATTTTTTTTTTTCATTTAGATGTGTTCAAAATCTAGCTTGCTCCTGCTCGTTTGTCTAAGATCAACCCAAACAGTAATATAATTTAATGACTCAAGATCTTGAGGGCAAACCAAATGTTGTAACGCAGACCTTTCTGGGTGAAAAGAACAGAGGGTGACCAGTATCCTGAGAGGCCACTGATTAAAATGTGTGTCGTTCATGTATATGGCAGAACGGTGACCACAAAATGGCTTTTGAACAAGAATTGAACCTTGTCTGGGTGCTGCACTGTGGCTCACTTATTTCTCTGGGTTTTATGCAGTTATATAAGTGGTTGTGTGTGAATGTGTGGATACATTATGTAAATAGGAAATGTGAAAGAAGACTTTCTCCTTTTGTCTTCAATGCAGAGAGATTTACACCCGCAAGAGGACGACAAGCTGCATCATGGAATCACAGTCAGCATGCGGGTGCACACTATGGCCAAGCAGAGATTTATCACGACCAAGCACATGGAGCAACAACACGGGCCACAATGACTGCACCTCAAAAATCTGTCAACTCAGGCAAAAAAGGTAGAAATGGTGATCATTAACAGTCATTCCATACATTTCCTTTATTTTTTTTTTAAGTTAAACAAACTTATGTTTGATAAACAATAACAGTAGTCGTTTGAAAGATTTAAATGTCTAGTGTGTTTTATAGTAGAACAAAAATTAGAAGGCTGAGTAAAGAAATAGAGCACTGTGCAATTAAAGGTTCTTGTTGATTGTTTTTAATATTTTTTTATTATTTGAGATGGCACAAATTCACTCTTTTCCCTTTTACCCTACAGGTGCCCAAAATAGCGGTGTACATAAATGGCAAGAAGCAGAGGTTCTTGCTGTTGAAAGACACATGATGCGCTTTATTAAAGGACACAAGGTCCCTCAGAAAGACGACTGCATTCAGTGTCTTGAGGCTGAGCCAGAAGCACTGGGGACCCGTTCATGGAAAGGTGTAAAGGACTACGTCAGAAACAGGATAACTTCCCTAAAAAGACAAAAAGGAAGTTCCAAAGCTACGTCCACAAACAGTAACTGGTCTGGCCAAGTGGAATCACAATCTTATTGGACCAATTGAAAGTGAAGAGACAGACCGGAAACGATGGGGAGAGAGAAGAGAGCATGACAGGCCACAAAGGTCGCTGCTGTAATCGAACTGTGGAGGTCTAGCTCAGCTATCAAGGCACTCTGGAACCACAGCAGAGTGTTGGGCATTTTCACCACTTGTAGTTCTGATATGTTGTCAAAGGCAAAATCTGTTTTGTGCACCTTTTCCTTTTTGCAACATTGTTAGTGTTTCAGTCCATTAAGATTGCCATGGATAGACTGATATTTGAACATTTTTATTTTTGTGTGTTATGGTTTGTAGTTGTTCTGTTATTTTGCACAGTATATCTTTCACCATTTCATTGTATCAAGTTCATTTGGACAGAGACAGCTCATATATACTGACTAATTATTTACAGATTTAGCTAAATGATTGCTAATTAAGTTTTTTTCCGCAAATTGACCTCTGTGACCAATTTATCTAGTATACTGTATTTCGTTACTCTGTTTGGTACACTGCTATACTTTAATTTGTTGGATTTTGTATAACAATTTACCACCAATAAAGTGCCCAGAATAATCTTGGAATTCATTTGTGAACAAATGCAAAGGTTACCTGTATTCCACTCGTAAAATGATGAACTCATGGTATTTCAGTGATTTGTTCACCACGTCAGGCCTCATCTCTGGCATGTATGTACAAATGACAGGCATAAAGGCAGTTGTGGATGAAGTGACCAGATATTGTACTGATGTACTAGCAGCACACTGTACTTAAAGTACCCAAAGTAAAAGTAATCATTGGGAAGCAGAACTGCTCCTGGTCTACTGGTAGATCCACCAGTACACCATCTTTATGGTCCACTTAAATAAACACAGTATACCTTTAACCAAATATAAACAAAGTAAAACAGTATGAAATTGTGTTGCTCTTTAAGGTCAGATTGTTTATTCAGTCATGATAATGAAGAGGGTTTGTTTAGGCACTAAAAGTCTTGCTCTTCGGATTAAAATTTCACCCCCAAAACTACATCATGCACCTTTAACAGACTTTGTGTAAAATCTTAATCTGATAAGTAATTATAGCTGCAATATTTTCTTCTGAAATATTAAAATTGTACTGATAGTAACGCAGACAGAAACTGAACTGTAATTTATTAAAGAAACTCAGTATAATTTAGGAAGTACTAGATTAAAGCTTTTTACTTCGTATTAAATTGTATTTTTTTTTCTTTAACCGTGGCTGGCTTGTTTTTATTTTGAAAGGGCAGGCGGAAATGCGTTGTCGTGAATCTTGCTAGCATGATGCTAACACTGCAGCAAAAGGCTCAGGTTTATGAACGTAGCCGGTTGTGTGGTGGCTAAAATCTTAAAGTAACTCATGATACAGTTTGTTATCATGGAAGTTAACGCCACTGTAACGTAAAGACGAGCTAAACAACACGTTTCATCCTGTCCGGAGTGTTTCTCTTCCGTCGCAGAGGGGGAAATGAAGACGTTAACGTCAGGGACGTTGACAGACAGGTGCCGCACGCAAAGCTCCGTGTCCAAAGGTATCGACTCATCTTATATTACTTAACATAAGACTGTTTCCTTCAGATGTTGGTGTTTTTTTTATCTCAACCTGTCTATTTATGAGGAGCCGCTGGTTGCCCAGTGGTCATGCCGATGCGTTCACATGATGCCATGATACCTCTGTGTTATTGAACTAGCGTTAGCTGACGACAGAATAGCATCGAATAAGCTACTTTACCATAATGATTTTTCGACAGTGTGCTATCATAAGCAAGAGTTTAGATCATGTTTTTATTTCTGTTAACCAGGTGGTATGACAGCTAACTACTATAGTCACAAGATTCTGATCTTGTGACTATAGTAGTTAGTAGTTAGCGTTGTCAAAGATGAGAAATAACACCAAAAAAAGCTTAATTTGGCTAGTTATGTGCAAGTGACCACTGTCAGGAGGCTATCGGCCTGTCTCAGAAGAGAGCTGAGCATCACATCACGATCCTGATGGTCCATTCTGCATGTTTGTGTTGCCTCGCTAGATCCCGCCTCCGAGGAGAGACACACCTATCAGTGATGGTTATGGAAGACGATGGACGTCCCCACAGCCAATCAGAGCCAGACACCCTGCCAGCCGTGGGCGGGCCAGAACGGCTGGTCCCCTGCTTCACCTCAAGCAGCCCCCTTCAACCCTCTGCTGGGTTTTAAGCATCTCAGCCTGGGCTCACCTTCTGACCAGAGAGCCTGCTATGATCACCTGAAGGCGTCCAACCAGGGCTGCCAGAGCGACATCAGCACCTTTTCATCCAGCAACAACACTCATCACAGTACGCTTTACGCTAATAATGCTGATCAGAGTGAGCAGCGAGTCAATCCTGATGCTCGTGTGTCATCCACGGTTCCAGCTGCAAGCCAAGGAAGAAACATACCTCCATGTTCTCTCCCTCTTCTGAACGAAGGGACGCAGCCATGCAAGCCACATCAAATGCCATTTTACTCCCCTTACAGCCCTTACCAAGCAATATCTCCCCCTTTGCAGTCTCCATACGCACACCAGGGTTTATTGAATGGACCTCAGTCACCACATCAAAAACATCTGCCCATCAGCTCTCCATCATTTGGACAATGTGTAAACCAGAGTCCACAGTGCACACCTCAGCCTGCATTTGAGAGGGCAAATGTGGAGTCCTCTGTTGGATACACCTACAGTCATGTCACGCCTACCTCTCCTATCCAACAGCAGCCTCAGTGGACACTTCCACAACACTCTAAAGGTAGGTTCATTTATGATATGTACATGGTAAGCTCAGATTTATTTTACAAACCCTCCCACGTGAGCTGACCAGCAGGTTGAGAAGCATTGGTCAGTGAAATTCTGAAATTAATAACTACAGCTGCAGCCCAATGGCATTGTAGAAAAAACTGATATTGTTTAATCACGTAAAAGCAGTCCAATAGAGCATCACAGTTGTGCCCCATCATTCAGGGAACTCGTCACTTCAGGGAAGTGTTGGAGTCAGAGTTCAGATTATGATGATCTTCTCTGGATCTTTCCTCCGTCGTCTTCTTGCATTGTGTAACTCCCCTGTATTTTCCTCAGGACCCATAAATGAGTTTGTTCCCAGCACGGGTGCACAGGACAAGAACATCACACAACAGGTGGGGAGAATACAGCAACAGCAACACAACTCTCACACAAATGATTATTTCCCTAATCAATACATATCTTCTAAGGTGTTGTTTTGTTCAACCAACAGTCCAAAACCACAAATACAGATGCATTACCACATTGCCATGTATCCTGCAAACAGCTGTGATTAGAAAAGAAAAATAGTATTTAAAACTATGTTGCATCTTTCTTTAACTGACTTCCAAAACACTCGCCAGATCAACATCTTCACACACAAGGTGGTCGACAGGGGCCATCAATCAACGTTTTGGTTTTTCGTCCCTCAGAATTACAGGATGTCTTTCTTGACTCAGTATTGCTGCACTCATATTGAATACAGTCTAGAAAAACAAAATCTAACTAGAAATAGCATCAATGTGTTGAAATAATGTCAAAGTTTCATTGTTTTTCTCGACAGTCTCCTAACTCTGAGTCTCGTTATGGCCTGGACCCAGAGCTCCTTCCCAGTGCTGTAAGTTCATCTTTTCCTGAATGACTCCCGCAGCTCCTCACCAATGATGTTTATTGCCTGTTACAGTACATCTTTAAGAAAAGCAGCAAAATGGCTGATTGAATGAATGTATTTATTTTATTTATTTTGTAATAGTTCATGCCTCTTTTGAGGGAAGAGTTATCATACTTCTGCTGATTGATATGGTTTCACTTGTGTCTCTCTCTGTACGTCTCAGGTGAAGGTGATTGCAGAGGACAGGGCAGAGTGGGAGGGCAAAGTCTTCATCTCAGAGCCTTTTTCCCGTCTTCCTCCTCTGGCGACTACTTCTTGTACCGTAGAGGACAGGGGTAAACGCACACAACACTGTCTGCAACTGTGTCACAGAGATGTACTCCATTAAAATGTATTTTAGATATCCTACTTAATGCTGCATCAACATGACTTACATCATATGGTATGGTTCAGCTCTGAATTACAAATATGATATTTTGATGTGCTTGTCAGTTTGTTTTCCTTCAGCCCTTCTTGTCACCGTGTTTTTAGACAGCCGTTATGTCATTCCTGACCCGTCTCTGTCGAACTCTAGGTAATGCGAGTCCTTCGGCCATCCGCTCCATTTCGTACTGCGTGCCCTGTGAAGGTCAGACTGCCCTACTCAGCCGTCTGCCGCTGGGAGCTGTGGTCACCCCCCTGGTAAAACAAAATGCTAGAGAGGTCAGTTTATAGCTACTCTGTTTATTCTGTAATATATGTGTTGGAATAACTTCAATAACAAAATACAAACTTAGAATTGGAGAAATATTTAGGGCAGTTTTTGCGTGGAACTGAAGCCATTGTGTTACGCTACAAATAAACCCATGCATGGGCCGTTTAGAGATCCTGAGATATACACATGTGAATTTAAGGTGTATGTGTGTGCGTTGCCTCTAGAAGCCCCTGCCTGTGTGCAAAGAGGCAGAGTGTGTTACGGGATGTGGCTGGTGCGGAGCCTCCATGTGCCCAGCGATGGGCTGGCAGGACTGTGGACAGAGGTTTTACTGCCCCTTCTGTGGTAAACTCAGTGAAGGTAAGATTTCACATTGAGCATCAAAGCCTCCAGGCAGCGCTCATACACGATCTGTAGTTGAGGTTCAGTGACAGAAAAGATGGCTGTTTTTTTTCACACATTGTAGCCACAAGTTTGGTTTGTCCAATACCTACTCTACTTACAGTAATAGTCAAAATCAAACTTTATTTATATAGCACATTTTATACGGCATTTTATATGGCATGCGGCCATACTTTGTCTCTCCTGTCCTGTGTATTAGTGCCGTGGCAACACTACCAGCCCACCAAAGGGGTGGAGGGGGTTCGGGTGGATAAAGACAAGAGGCCAGAGCTCAATATGGGCTCTTACGAGATACTCAATTCTCAGAAGGTTAGTTCCATCTTCTACCATTGTTAGTTTTGTTTGTTTATTAGTTGTCATTGCTTGTTCTTACTGGCGCCCTTTAAAGACCCTTTAACAGTCTCAGAATAACGTGGGTAAAGATGCTTTGTGTGTGTTTTAAACTGTTGTTCTTTATCTCAGGGTGAACCTGCTGCACTGCTTCTAGCCATAGATGTTTCTCCCTCAGCACTAAGAGGAGGACATCTGGAGTTTGCAACACAACAAATACTCGCCCTGCTCACTTCTTTGAAGAGGTAAAACACGCCCACATCGCACTATATATGCACACACACACTCTCTTTCACAGCCTGCTCAGTAGTAACCCTATGCAGGTTTGGAAACACTGGGAATATAGGGACGATGGTCTTTTATCTAGTTTGCAGCAGGCAATCTTTAACGTTTCATTTAATTCGTGTAGGGAGGATGGTGATGCCTTGTCGGACGTCCGTGTTGGTTTAATGACTTATGACAGCAGGATCCACCTGTACGACCTCAGCCCTGCCCTGTCTCGCCCACACATGCTGGTCATCACTGAGACAGAAGAACTGCAGCTTCCTGTGAGGGAGGGGCTTCTGGTGTCCCTGAAAGACTGTATCGACAGTATCGAAAGGTTTCAACTGACCATTTTGTCAGATGTTTTTTCATGTCGAACTGAATTATGCACGAGTGTGCTCCTAGTTTCATACAGCACTCTTGTTCATGTTCTAGAGCAAGCCAGCCGAAATCTGTTGCAAGCTAGTGATGTTCTTTCTGCAAATAGAAGTGATAATAATAGACTTGAAAATATTTTCATGACTTTGCCTTTCTTTTTTTGGATCAAGTGATAATTAACTGTCTGTTGTCTGTTTGTGTAGTGTGTTGCAGCTTATTCCTCAGTATTCTCCAGAGTGTGATGACTCCAGTGGAGTTACCGTGGAGCTGTCTATGAAAGCCGGGCTAGCTGTACTGAAGGTCAGTCATCACTGCACAGACTTTAATGGTTTTTTTTTTTCATTGTTAAAATTTCTCCTGGATTTATTGTGGCTGCACAAGGAGGGATAATATCCTGATGTTAGTTTACCACTTTAACTGCTAACTTTAACCCTCTTTTACAGTCAGTGACTTGATATGATTTAAGTACTTTGTTCTGTTTGTTTCCAGGCCCTGAGTTGTCCTGGGAAGCTGCTGATCTTCCATACTGCCCCTCTGATAGAGATAGGACAAACCAACTCATCCTCAGGGTTCTTTGGCTCCAACAAACCAAAGGTATGAAACACACACACGCACACGCGCCCTGTGCAGTTGGGGCGGCTAAAGCAACATTGTGTGCAAGTACAAAGACAGTTTCATTAATTCCCTTCTCTTTAATTTTCCCCAGTCAATCTTTCAGCCATCAGAGCTCACCATCTCATTGGCCAAGGAGTGCGTCAGTCATGGCTGCGGCGTTCACCTGTTTCTCCTCTCCCAGCAAGACGTGGGTGGAGCTTGGCCGGGGCACATTCCACATCTAACAGGTGGACGTCTGCACACCTACAGCCACCTCCAGGTATCAGTTGTTCCTCCCATTTTAGCACTGGAAATGACGTTAAATGAACTACATAAAGAAGAAATATCATTTTAATAGTTGATTAGCTGCTCTACTTTTACCACTAGTAGCAGTTGTGCCAAATTCAACAAAAAAAAGTAAAAATACATAACTTACAGTTGGTTAGAGCTTCACAAATGCAAAGGGTTGCCTACTACTACTTTATCAGTGATTTAAAACGAATAATTTATGAAATTGTTGGTTTCTTTTTAACTGTTTTTTGATAAACTGATGACTGGAACATGCTACTTATTCAGGTCCAGTTACAAACTAATTTTTTTTTTAATTCCCACCACAGGGTGAATTGGACAAAGAGCGTTTCAGCACTGACCTAAAGAAGACTGTAGAAACGGACTCAGGCTACAAGGCTGAGCTCAGGATTTTTGTCAGCAAAGGTGAGACCTTTTTATTTTGTGTGATTATTCAGTTAACATCCTTTTAAAAATACCTGTGATCTCTCTCCAGATATGCGTGTGTCTGGGTGTTATGGACTTTTTATCCCTGGGCCCAGTCCTGGCCACGTCACCATGGCAACCCTTGATCACTTTACAACACTGGCTGTGGAGCTCGCGCACACCAGAGCTCTGGATGAGACGAGAGCTGTCGCCATTCAGGTAAGGTTTATGTTTGTGACCATCGATTTGGATCAGAAATAGAAAATCACAGAGTTGTCAATTGTGTTGCCTTTATGTCATCCAAATCCTTCTGCTGGTTGAGAAGTAGTTAATTGAATTATTTTTAATAATGCTTTTTAGTAAAATTTTTGTAAATAATTTTATAAAGACTTTTTACTTTATCAGTCATTCATAAAACAGTAACTCAATGCGGACTGCGTTCTGATGATTGAAGAGATACTTTATGATTTGCAGTCCCTTCAACTGTCTTTTTTTAACCATAATCCTCCTCTCTCCGCTCCTGTTTATCAGGCTGTATTGTCCTACAGCACCCAGACTGGAGACAGGAGGACCAGGGTTCACACTCTGACCCTGCGATGCTCACGTCACCTGCAGGACGCCTTCCGGCAGTACCAGGCCCAGACACTACTCACCTTCTACTGCAAAAAGAGTGAGGATCTTATACTGTGGATTAGTGCATTGTTTAGACGTTATACTGTAGATAAAATGCTTAGCAACATCAGCATATGTTCTGTTGTACATTGCTAATTAATATGACTTAAAGATTCCCTCATAGCTAAGATAGTTATTCTCTCTGTTCTTTTAAATTAAGACCACAGATTTTTTCCATGAACATAGAAAGTTTTGAAAGCCACTAGACAACATTGTTTTGTGTTTTGGTGTTCCTGTCTAGTTTACTGTGCAGTGTTGGAGCGCCCTCTACAGGAGCTGAGGGAGGAACTGCAGACGGAGGCAACAGAAGCATTGGCGTCCTATCGGAAACACTGCTGCTCTGCTTCAGTGTCTGCTGGACAGGTGAGGTTATGAAACATAAAAAGAAACTACATAGCTATAAATTAATCCAGAAGGTTTGTTTTTACTTTTGAAAATGTCTAAAAAGTGTAAATTCTGTTTCAGTTATTGTAGAGAAAAATCAGAATGACTTTTTTATTAACATTATTTTCTTTTTTGCTTTACAAGCCCACCCTGATGCATCATCTTTCTCTTGTTATATCCCTCTTCATTCACCTGCTACATAAGTTAATAACATCTCTTTTGACCATATGTACTTTGTTCTCTCTGTGTATGTGCCTGTAGCTGGTCCTCCCTCAGTACCTGCGAGCTCTTCCTGTTTACATCAACAGTCTGAGGAAGAGCGAGGTGCTGCTGCCGGGCCTGCGGAGCTCCGTCCACCAGCGGCTGCAGCAGCGCTGCCAGGTGCTCAGCATGGACACCCGCAGCACCTCCACACAATTCTACCCTCTGCTGCTGTCTCTGGTCAGTACCATCAACACGTGGATGTTTGTCCTGATCAGATTTATGCTACGAAAAGTCAGTGAGGCTGGTGTATCAGGCTAAAATTACGCGTGACTAACCACATTACTGACTCTTACTTAATCGTTGACAGAGCAGTTATTTAAGCCTCTCCTGCACCGCATTAGTGTTGACCTGTGACCTCTATTTCCACTGACCGAATTCTAGATGGAGAGTTATTTCTCTCTCAAGACAGTAATGCTACCAGTAAGAGATGGCTGTCACTTCATTGACAGAACATTTTTTTCCAGTTCCTTTGTTTTTGCCTTTGGCGTGTATCGGTAAGTTCTCACTCACTTGTCGCCTGCAGCCGCTGTCAGCCGACAGCTCCGACTCTCCACACCCAGAGGAGGCCCTGCGCTGCTGTGCTGCCAGCCTTGAGCCGAGAGGTCTGTACTTGGTTCATGCACCCCTCACCCTGCTGCTCTGGGTGGGCACCCAAGTCCCAGCATGCACCCTGGTCGAGCTCTTCAACACCAGCTGCTTCTCCTCCCTGCCCTCTGGAGAGGTAAAGGATTAGACGGAGGTGGACACACACACAGCACGCAAGAGCCAATACAGCGGCGCTACAGTGGATATATCCGACAAATTAAATAAAGGCTGAAAATAAAATGTTCTAAAACTGCTGTAATTGTTTGGGTTTGTTTGGCCATTTTTTAACAAGCATTTTAATTCACCAAAAATTAAAAAAAATTGGCTACATCAGCTTTCCTGTAAAGAATTCAACCATTCCAAACTGTGAAGTAATGTTATGAGGAGGTTATTTAGAAGAGGAAAAACAGGGACAACTAGTTTAAAAACGAGACTGATGAAGCTTCTCACCACTAAGCTGTGCCATGTTTGTGACACTGATTTAACCCAAAGGGCTCTAAAGACACTCTGTTTTCTGTCCATTTCTAATGTTTCTTTTTTAATGTGAATGTGTTATTTCAGACCAAGCTGCCAGTTCTTGAAAACCATCTGTCCATCACTGTTCGATCCCTCATCGACACACTGAACTCCCAAGCACCCTGTGCCCGCAAGGTGAGCCTATGCTGACCGCCCTGCTTCTGCTGCAGGCGAGGATTTTATATTCCAACAATGGCGACTCAATGAGTCAGCCAACATCTGTGACCTTAAATCACACAGTTGCTGTTTCAATATGTGAGGTCATCTCCTCTGTTGCGGCCTCACTCGTTTTCTTGTACAATTATATTGTTCTGCAGTAGGTCCAGTGGATTTGGTGGATTATCAGCCAAATTATGTTTAAAATCCATTCTTTTTTAAAATCCATTCTTTTTTTTCAAAAGTTCACTACATTAGTGATGTTTTCTAAATCCATAAGAAATTGTGTTAAAGCAACATTAAGTAAAATAAGATCATCTAAATCATGTTGATGGTACAGTGTCTTGTATTTGGGTGAATGGTCTCTGTCTCAGCCACTCCGCCCCCCCATCACTTGTTTCTGCACTATGTAACTTCAGTGAGAGGGTAGGATCACAGCGTTACATACTGTACATGTGTACTTCATCAAGTTTTCAACACATAACATTGTAATGACGTAATGAGTTTTGTTTGTAGTTAGCACCTACATTATATCTGACAAATAACAGACCTGGGATTTGTATTTACGACAGTGGCGTTGCACTCAGAAACTGTGGGGGGTGCCAAATTGAACAAAATGCCAATTTCTACATAATGTTGCTTTAAATAATTGGGATTTCAGTGTTGGCCAAAATGATTATTATTATGATTTCAGCCCTTCTTGTAGCCACTGATGAATGAAGACTGTGTTTTTTCTGTCTCAGCTGTTGGTGGTGAAGCAGGGCGACTCCTGTGAGGAGGCTCTGCAGCGCCACCTGGTGGAGGACAAGAGTCCTAACGGAGGAGCGTCCTACGCAGACTTCCTGTACCATCTCCACGTCAACTCTGTCCGGCTTCTGCAGTGACTTAACACACAAACATGCACACTTTCTGACCTCTCTGGGTGCATTTTCCTCTACAAAAGACATACTTGCCGAAAATAAAGACAGACGGAAGGAAACAAAAGTATTACGGGCCATTATTGACATTACTACAGTGTGGAAATATGAAAGGCCTGTTGTCAGGCAGTGCATGGGGACATTTTAAGTGAGACATAATTTCATTTATTTCACGACTGTGACGTGTGCTGTGTGGAATGTGATCCGTGCTGTTCTGAAAATGTGTTTATGATGTTAATTTATTCCTGTGTCATGGCAGTTCTCTAATCCCTGCCTGAGATTTGTGTGTAAGTGTGTCTCAGCGTGTGTGTGTGTGTGTGATGCCCACAGTATGTTCTGTGTCTGCATAATCTCCTATAAATAAATAAATAAATAAATAAATGCTTTAATTGAACCTTGATTGAAGTTTCTACCATTGTTTTTCAGGAGAGGACTTTTCTGTGTCTCATGAACATCAATAGAACTGTTTTCTAACAGTCAAGTTGTATCTAAGACGTCATCCTGCCACATTGGATGAAGATGTGACTCAGGAAGCCGAAAGGCCAACTGTCTAATGAGTCCAAGGGGCTAATCAAACTACAGTAATTGGCAGTAATTATGTTGCTGCAAGGGTGGGGAGCACTCAAGCATGTGGCAGGAGCAGCGGGGAGGGGGTGGGATGGCACTGCTGTTATTTTCCTTCATTACAGTCCTGTTTTCATATCACTCATGAATTTGATTGGTCAAACAAAAAACACTGAGGATAAATTGATCGTGGGGATTTTCCATGATGAGGATAATCGTTAATATCCTCACATGAGTGACTTGAAACGCTGTCAACGCCTCAAATCTGCCCTCCCATCTCTGTTACATCACCATCTTAGTTGATGAGGGTTTATCTCGTTGGTACCATGAATGCATATACAAAAAAAATGTGTTAATCCATCCAAACACTCTGGACCAAGTGATGGACTGATTGACAAACCAGCTCTAACACCATGGAGCCACACTAGTGACAAGGCTAAAACAAACAGACAAACAAACCATTTCCTGCTATAATCAAGATAATCAAATTAATTAAAAGGCATCATCTCTAATAATAACCTCATCTCTAACAGCATTACAGCTCATTTAAACCCTCAACTTTAACCCTCTCTTCACTGATTTCAAACCCTGACCACACAGACTTTACTTTTGGATCTACTCAGATTCTTATCTTTCCAAATAAGCAGTATAATCACAGTGAAAACATCTGCGCAGAGATGAAGTACAATCAGTTTCTACAGCTGTCTGTGAGGAAAAATAAATAACCACCAGCTGGATGTCCAGCGCTACTGTGAAGAAAAAGACCAACGCAGAACATTCAAATTATTTGTAACTGTGTGTCTGTGTACTCATTGGCTGTGTGTAGGCTGTCCTGCTTTTGTATCCTGAAGCATTTTGGATGCTGCCCAGCTAATTCTGCTGGGATCACACTGACTGAGAGGATGTAGGCTGAGAGAGCAGAAGTTAAACTGCAAGCACTCTGTTTGACACTGTAGCTTGAAGCAAAGACAAACAGATTTCTCTTTTTTTGGTTGTGTTGGAGAATTTTAAATTACGGATTAAAAAGATTAAATCGGTGCTAGCTACACTTCTGCGCCTTTGGAGGTTTTAATGAGTTTACATTTTATGATTACACGTTTGGTTGAATGACAAAAAAGGGAAATTAAGGACAATTTTATCAATAAGGATTTTCAGATCTTGGTTGGTGGCTCGTCAGCAATGTCCTCAGTTGGTGGGGTTCTGTTACAGGAATAGAGTTTAGTGGCATCAGTCTTGTTTAACTTAATGTTTTGCTATGAGCCTGATGGTACTAAGAAAGAGCAGAGAGCCATTTTTGTGATGTGACTTTTACATGTGAAATTTTTCAATGCCCAAAATGCAACTGCACATCGCTTAAGCGATGAAAGTTAAATACTTTGTTACTAATAACAACTGCAGTGCAGCCCTGTTATGAAGACTATACGGTCACAAAGGGCCCCTGGAGCCACCGTGGGGCCTCCAAAAAGTGTACTGTAGTGAGGATTGTTTTTAAATCCCTTGACAAATGTGTTCCTAATAATTTAAAATAAACATTTTGGGGGAAATGCAGCATCTGTTTCATCAAGATTGCAGCATCAAGATTAGTTGCTTACAAGACAGACAATTAATCTACAACTATTTTGATAACTGGATAATCATTTTCAGCATTTTGAAGCATCAGATGCCAAACATTTGCAGGTTCCAGCTTCTCAAATGTGAGGATTTGATGCATTTCTTTGTCATATGTGAAAGTGAAGTGAATTTCTCTGGATTTCGGACTGTTTTACTTGAATTACGCCAACATGTTCCTAAAAACATTGTAAGGAAATGCAGCACCTGTCTCATGTATGCACATTTGGGAGATGTTATAATGGAGATTCTTTCAGACCTGTAACTTTTCAGGAGTTTCTTGATGCCCTAATGTTTTTGAGATATTACAATTTTCTGTGAGTCTAGGTTTTTCCGGGTTCAACTTGAAATGTCACACTTGACCTGAAAGATGTTAAAAGTTCTTCACAGATCTAGCCTCTTTTGCTCTTAAAGTGCACCAGATTGATGCCCCCCAACAAGCTTGAAACGGCCCTGCAGCAGTATTTCTATAACACTGCCCTGAACGTTTATGTCATTTTACAGTTTTATCTGCAGAGCTTGAGTCTGTTGCTGTGATGTCTGAATAATGCCACTCTAAAATTACTACCAGGATCTCTTTCAGTCCTTCTGTGGATTAAACCAAGACACAATTCGCATCGTCCTGCTTGATTCACACCACTCATGGCGGCACGTTTTGAAGGCACAAACCAGCTCTCTCATATTTGCCCCTATTTGGAAATACGCACCGTGCAGGCGGGAGGTGTGTTCGATTACGTTGCCGCGCTGCGCCGTCGTGCGCTCTGTCCACCAGAGGGCGTCAGAGAGCCAGCCCTGCACCGCCTCTTACTACTGAGGGTGCAACCAGATCAAGCGCACTGTGTCAAGTTAGCCGGACTTATCAGCACAAGACCGGAAGAAGGGTGATTTTGGACTTCAGAATACAGTATTTTGAAGCGCATGCTCTCTGGTTGAAAAGGTGGGTAGACTATGACCTCCAGTCAGTCATCATATATATTTTTTTAACATTTTTTTACATTTATAAACATTGTATTCGCAATTTTTTATTGGAAAGTTACTGATGTTTATAGTTAGGGTTAAGGTTAACTATATATGTATCATTTACTAATGATGGTTATTGTAAAGTGTTACCCATGTTAGTAAGTTCTTTTTATCATTGAAATAAGTTTAAAAAAAAGTTTAATACATTTCAGTCAAAATCAGCCATATTTGTTACTTATCTTCTTTGTCTTCCTCTGTGGCTCTTCCTGAGGTTTCTTCCATCTTTTCCCCTCCTGTTCAAAGTTTTTTTTTGTGTTTTTTTTGTTTTGCAATATGGAAAGTTTTCCCCACTCGAATGTAGGGTCTAAGGACAGAGGGTGTCATTCACTGTGCAGATTGTAAAGCCCACTGAGACATTGTGATTGTGATTTTGGGCTATATAAATAAAATTGATTTGATTTGATTTATCATGGAATTGAATGTTACACCAACGTAAATACATTTGTTGGTTATACAGTTTATTCAGTCATGAAAAAAGAGAGTTTGTCTATTCAGTTTGCTAAGGGCATAATAAAGATATTAGTCAATGAAGATCTTTCTCTTACTGATTAAAAATCTCTTCCCCAAAACCACATAGTGCACCTTTAAAAGTTTAACTAAACATTTCAATATGAAAAGACGCGTCTTATTCTGAAAATCCCAACCGGAAGTCGCCGTGCTCTGGTCGGGCAGCTTGAATCGCGGGTCTGTTGGGTTGAGCGCGGTTGTAGCTGTCAGATAGTGGAGAGAGACAGAGACAGAGACGGAGACAGACAGAGACACCCACCCTGGTCGCTTCGTCTGTCCGTATCCAACCCTCCCTTGACTCGGCGCCTCCGACAGGCCACCTCACCGCTCCCACGGCCGTCTAGCTGCTGGGCGGACCTTTACTTTGAAACGCACATTTAAGCGCAAAGGACCTCGCACATTTTCCCGGAGCTGTCAAAGTAGAAGAAGCGAGAGACAGGGGAGCGACATGGCCACGACAACCTGTACGCGATTCACAGACGAGTACCAGCTATACGAGGAGCTGGGGAAGTGAGTATCGGGTTGTTTTACTGTGTTTTGGCGGCTTTGAGTGGGAGGTTATGAAGTGTGCTGTGGGTAAAACAGCAGGAGGCTCGTTTTTAAGGCAGTGCAGTGCAGAGCTGAGCGACTCTGCAGGCCAGCAGCAGTGCTGTGTGTGTACGTGTGTGTGCGTGTGTACGTGTGTGTGTGCTTTTTCGGGATGACAGCTCTCAAAATACGCTGCTCTCTCTCTCTCTGTGTGTGTAAGTGTCTCTCTCTCACAGATGCCTGCTCTTCTCGGAATATTTCCCCGTGTGTTTTCTCTAAATTTTCACAAAACAAACAGTAATGTTGACAACGTGTGCAGTTTTAATAACGTGCTTTTGTTTTGACGTTCAAATCCAGAGAAACGTGGTTGTGCTTTTATTTTGTATTTATTTTTTTCAAAGTAAGAGTCGTGTGACCTTAGAGAGAGAGGGGGGAAAAAGAGAGCAAGGATTCATAGATCAGATATGGTGAATGTAATGTGAATGTGCATGACAAGAAAGTGTGCTGTGCTTGCACACATGACAGTTTCTGAGTGGTTTGACCAGATATCCTCCTGAAGAATTACTTCATGTCACCTGCAAAGCTACAAAACAACAGATCTGTACATGAAGTGCATTCTTGTGGTCTTACAATCACACTTTACAGGCCATTCAGAGCTCTTTTTGTTGTCTTTTGAACACTTTATTAGCATTTGACCTCATATAGCATCCATTTAAAGTTCTGAGTTAACGCCATCTAGATGTAGCTGTGTTTTGTTTAGTACAAGCAGTGTATCTGTGACAGCTCAGTCTTCCTTTGGAGGCTTTTTTAGCAGCGTTGTGGTGGCAGATAACACCAGATAAGACGTGGTGCGGCGGCTAAACGACTCCCGTCTATCTCTGTTCATGAAGCCAAATTAACTGCACATTCACACATTTATTTGTAAGATCTAATGACTTTACACAGACACAATTTCTCCTAATAAAGAATCATATCAGTCGTAATTTAAAGGACGCTGCAAATACTCCTGCAAAATAGTTTAGAAAGGTATTATAGCTAACAATTTTAGTTAAAGGGGCACTGTGTAGTTTAGAGGATTAAATTCAAACTCAGTATTTTAATATTTAGAATTAAATTTTTTCCGTAACTGAATAAACAAGCTGTTCTCAGAGGAAAATAAGGTCCCCACAACACTGTTTGAAGCTAGAAAGGTGGCAGGGTCCGCCACATATAAACAAAGAAAAACAGCATGAAGTTTGTTTAAGCATAAAAAAAGATCTTTCTCTTCTGATTAAATGTTCATCCACAAAACTACATAGTGCACCTTTAAAGTGTATCATTAGTATTAATTAATCACCTTTTATTGTCATCAAACATATTTAATTATACCACAAAAATGCTGCCCTCGAGCCATAGGAGATTGAAAAATAGCAATGTGGAGTTTCAGTGTCATAACTCGCTCAGTTCTGTCTCTGCTCTTTATAAACAACAACTAAACTATATATAGATTTATACCATAAAGGAAGGAAAATGGATAAAAACAAGTTTAGTAATGTCACTTAAAAGTGATGTTGTGTCATAAAATGAAATAAAGGTCAGTAAGGTCACCGAACTCACCTCTGAATACTGGAGACGCTGTTTAAGTCTCCATATTGCGACATTATTCTATTATTAGGCAGGTGAGGGGAACAATGGAGAAATCGCTCCTCATCAGGCGTTCATTGTTTACACTGCTGCTGTGGCGTGCCGTGCATCTCGCTGGTGTTGTTTGATTATCATGCATATCACGTGTTATGTGCTGACAGCTTGATTGGCCCCGTGCCGTTTCGCCAGCCACCGCTGTGATGATAACTGCAACCACAACGAAAAACAAACCAAAATATCTCAAGTACAGTGTACAGTATGTGTTGTATACGTTAGTGGGTTTCGTGGAATAAAGGTTAGACTCTGTTGTCATTTTGAGAAATATTGTGAAAGGTACTAATTTACTTTCCAAAACTGAGAATGTGTAATCCTCTGCCGTGGGTTTCTTTATACTAATATATTTAACCATGATTGTGAATAGCAGTGATGATGAAGAGGCTTTTGTTTTCCTTCAGGGCTGTGAGCACGTTGTTTTATTATCTGAGGCTTGACTACACGCTGGTGAAGTGACCGACAAGTTAAACACTCGCACATTGACAACAATGGCAGCGTATTCAATGCATAATTAAGTGCCAAACTTTCTTTTGTTGGTAATTTCTTGTGTATGTACCCACTTACCTTCGCCCCGTCCTGTCTACTTCCCCTTCAATCAGTGGTTTGCTGTGTATCGAGTCGAGTTTGTGTTTGCCTAGCGTTTTATCATATGTAAGGTTAAAAAACCTCTGAAACAGCAGTCGGACTGTTTGTAGACACTCTTTTGAAAGTTGTTTTACGTGGAGCCGTAGTCACCCAAAGAAAACAAGACAAGACAATGACCGCGGAGACAGGAGGGGAAGACATCAGCCACCCTCTCCACCCCTTTGTTTATCTATGGTATTGAATTCTACGGTGTTAGTGTTATTTCAAGTTTATCATAAGTTTCATGTCTGTCAGGACACATTTTGTGAAATTACAATAACGTGGTATTTCAACCAAAATAAAAAACCCTTTCCTTTAAGGTTCATTGTAATTGATAATAATAATAATAATTCTGGAATCCCTTAATCTGTGAAACTGTGATATTTTTGGAGACAGTTATCGTACCGTGAAAATCTCATAACTTTGCAATAGGGACATTTATATTATAAACCATTTATTGGTGTAAAATAAAGTGCAGCGTTTACAAACTCTGATACAGTAGGCAGTGGTATGCACTTGTAAAATTGGTTTGGTTTGTGATCCACCAATAAACATAGAGAAGAATAAGAATATATGGTGCAGCCCTACCTTGCAACCCTACTACGTAAAAGCCACAGAGGAGCTCCATTAGCCCCAACATTCACCCAATTTCTCTTGACGGACTAGTTCAAAGTCGGCTTGCGGACTGCTGGTAATGATCCACTCTTGAGCTTGTACTGTTAGCTGTGAAAGCAGTCTGTTGCCATCAAAAATAAACCAATCAACCAACCGACCAGAAGGTGTCTGCTCTAGTTTTAAAGTTTTTAAATATTATTTAAAGGTATATTTTAAGTGTGAACAAATCTTGATGGCAACTCATCTGACATCTCATCTCTTCAAAGGAAGGTGAACTCACTCGTCTGTAGCTACATTATTGGATTTTAAATAAATAAATAAAGTTGTATTGCAGGATTTATAGAAGGAATAGCCTGTGTATTCAGCTTTACTCCTGCATATTTTGGTTGAAAGAATACTGAAAATAAGGATAGATAGCAGAGAGGTGAACGGGGCTGTAATTAATTGAGAAGTTAATGTGGATTTTTTGTTTTTTGTCATGAAACTGGGTCACCATTAGAATTCACTGTACTGTTGTGAATCCAAGCTGGCTTCAGCTGCTGTCCTCAGTGAAGTGCTAGCTAAAATGTTTTCAGAGCTGCCCCTCAAGCCTACAATAGGAGAGTATTTGATACTCAAAGCATATGTTTTTGGTGGGGCAGTCTTTATATATATATGAAAACTGCCCAGATAGACAGATTTGCCGTCTGCCAAACTAATTGCTATAGCAGAAAAAAGGATTGGACTGATTTATGTTATTGCATTCATGCTCGTTTCATCCCATAAGTAATAAATATTGTTAGCAGAGAAGGTTTTGCATCTCTGGCTCCAATATATCCCAAACCCAGGGAGACGTGATGTTCCTGGCCCCTGATTAAAAAATACATTGTGAAGAAGGCAACAGATCAAATGTGTAGGCCTCGCTGCATTCACATAAATCTTAGCTTCGACACAATACGCTCCAGTTAAAAGCTCTGAGTGGCTTTGAAGAGAGAGAGAGAGGGACTAATCTGTCCTCCCTGCACTGCAAAATATCTTTTATAGACCAATCTTATTATTCACCCAGCCACATAAAGCTTGGAGGAAGAAGCGCAGGTGTGAATGGCTTGGCATCCTCATATTGTCGCTCTCTGTACCTTGGTAATACTAATCGAGCATCTGAGGAGAGCTAATTGTTGCGTGCTCAGTCTCTAACAGTGTCACTGTCTAAGCAGGGCTTGTGACATTTAGGTGTTGTGCCTTTGCTTTAGCATGTTTTTATCATTCATTGCAAATTCATGTCTACCAAACTTTACTACAAACACCACGGCATGCTTTAGCAATGATGTAGAGTATGTATGAATTGCATAGTAAATGGGCAAAAGTCTGCAGCATCTTATTAGTGATTGATTAGCCTCTGATGAGTATTGATGATGAGTATTTTCATCAGAGGCTAATCAGTTATTTTCCTGATTTATGGTTTAGTTAGGGCTGGGCAACATATTGATATTATATCATTACCTTATGATACAAGATTAAGTACTGTCTTACATTTTGGATATCGTCATATCATGTTATGCTGTAAGTGTTGTCTTTTCCTTGTTTTATAGGCTGCATTACAGTAAGGCCATATCATTTTCTGAACTTCTCAGACTGTTTTACTTGTTCTAAGACTTGCCTTTACCCGCATAGTCATTATATCAACATTACTGATGATTATTTATCATTTGAATTCCTCATAATGAATTATAATCCACATGGGAGGATTGTCATTCCCAGGAACAATAACAAGAACAGTCACACAGCCTTAAATGTAGCTTCCTGTCACAGTTACTCATTGAGATACACACTCAGAAGTCTGTCCTTTTGTCACACAATTGCTCCAAAGAAGTCTACAACAGCTAATAGAGCTCCTGAAAAACACTCAGTTAGACTTGAAGCTTTGGAGCATAGATTTACAAATCCAACAGCCCGTAATTCCTCCACACCACAGCCACCTTGTGAGACCGTAACAGCACACCACAAGCCCAGAGTTATCAGGTTACAAAACCCTTGACTGCTCCGGCCCCGATGTTTTTCAAAAAAAATTTGAGGTCCTTAAATCTTAATGTCCACCTTCTGGGTGTCAAACCAGACTTCGAAAAGCAATGATTCATGGCATGTTACCTTATTTAACTGTGTATGTGTGTTAAAGCATATTTAGCCCCGACGATAGATACTTACCTCACGGAGTGTGAACTTTCCAGGCACAGCTGTGGTGTCAGTAACATATGCGTTTGTTTGTGTGTGTGTGTGTGTGTGGCTGGTGTCGCCCATGCAGTGCTTATACACAACTGTGTGTCAGTGACTTTCACAGTGCACATGGTCAATAAAGAAAAGCACTTACTAAGCATGTTGATTTTCATCCACTACACTAACCACACAGTCCCGATCCTGAGATGGGACATTTCAGACTCGTTGTTGTTTTTATTTGATGCTGAGATGGTATTGAAATACCTTCTGAATTCTGCTGGGTTTTGTGTCTCCACGTAGATATTTCTCCCAGTGTCTGCTCATCTAAGTCTCAGGTCAGCTGGTCTTTAACCTTTAACCCTGACCTTGTTGGTTTTCTGTAACTGCCTCAGTGTGGAGGCAGACCAGTGGCACCAGCAGGGTTCAATGTTTTTTTTTTTAATTTCACTTCAGAAAACTACTTGTCCAAAGACAAACGACAGACTTAAATCAACTGTCATGTTTAATCTTGTACACCTTGCTGTCACACATACCAAACTAAAATCCTTTTTCCAGGATAATGTAAGTAATGGATGTACAGTGTGGGATGTTGTGAAACCAAATTGAAAAGGTTTTCTCCCATTTTGTCATGAGCTGAAACAAAGGATTTCATTGCTCAAACGTATATATCAGTTTTTATAAATTTATGTGCAAATCTTCGGACACAAAACTGTGCTTGAAGGTTTTTCATGGCCCGATGTGGCATTTTACTTATAGTCCTTATTGTCGAGCCCTGACTAGTGAACCTCTTGCTGTCGAAATGTAGAAGTAAGACTGGGACAGATTGAAGTATACAGGCCTGGTTAAGGCTGTGAAGCCAGTTCTCTGAAGAGTGGAGAAATGTCTGTCGTCATTTTTTATAAAAGGGAAATGCTCATATGTTTGTGTTGAGGCTGCTGATTTTCAGTATGTCTAAATGTGACCTTTTTATGGCCAAATACATCCAGATAATCAGTGTTTAAAAGTCTCAGTTTTATTTTTAGATTTAAGTTTGGGTTATATTTTGCAAAAACACACATAGAAGTTAGATGAAGTGGCTGTAAGACATCGTGCTTTAGTTTTGTGCTTGATGTGAGCATTTGTGCATCATGACGGGTTTTTCAAGTTAATGAACCTGCTCACGAATGCTTGGTTTTTAAGAGCCCATTTTAGCAAATGACACACGTGTGTGTGTTATTTAGAATATGCTGACAGTCTACAGGGATCCTCATGGGGGCCTTTTAAACAGACATTCTTGCAGCGTAGTCTTAATGTAGCTCAGCACAGTCAACATGTGAGCAAGTGACATCAGGTCTGCTCTGCGTTGGGACTTAAAAAATGCTAGCTGTGCAGAAAAAGCAAAACCATTGCTACGGTCATTAACGTTGCAGGTGTGCTGAAGGTATCTCTCCATTACACGATGATGAATAATGCAATTAGAGAAGCACAGAAATATTACATCAACTAGACTTTAAATATCAACCTGTTTGGCTTTTTTCCAAAGCATAGTAAATGTTTTTTCTGTGTTTTACAGGGGAGCCTTTTCAGTGGTGCGCAGATGTGTTAAGCTGTGCACAGGACAGGAGTATGCCGCAAAAATAATCAACACCAAAAAGTTATCTGCAAGAGGTAAGCACATCCATATTTCTGGATTTTCCATCATAGGTGTTGTTAATTCCATCAAAGCACAACATATACTAGAACTGAGACCAGTGTGTGCTGTACCCTAAGGTGCAAAAACAAAAACAGTCTAGCTGAATTTCACTGTTACCTCGCTTACTAAAAGCACAAGAATGACTAATTTGCTCATAGTTTCTCTGTCCCAGTGGTCACCTCCACACCTTCAGCATAGACAGTTATATAAGTGATATCTAACAGCAATTACCCTCTCAGATGGTGTTGCGTAGGACAACATTGTATCACACTGGGGTCTGTGTGTGAGAAAAGGACAACGGAACAGTTGCAGAAGCTTGTGACAGCAAAGCAGAGTCATAGCTGGTATTGTACTGTGATGGCCCTACAGTGGGCTCTTATGAACACCAGGTTCCCCTCTTTCACTGTCCTGTTTCTTGAGTTATACTTAGCATTTTGGTTGATGGATTCAGTGGCTTTAATTCTGTGTCATACACTCATTTCAACTTGGCTGTTAAAGTTTCCAGGAGATGCATGGTTGACACAGGGCTAGGATTCTCGTCCCCCTTGGAACTGGTGGGTATAGCAGGAGGCTTCTGGAAAGAAGCAGACTGTGACGTGATGTGTCACAAAGGTAGCACATTTTGAGTTACATTTTGTGGAGCCAAACAGCAGTCCTCCCCACACAGAGTTCAGTGCCAATTGCGCACTGCAGTATAGAGGGAATCAGGCAATGTAAAGCTAGAGAAAAAGGGAAAAAACAAGAAAATATTAGAGGCAGAACATGTATAGAATTTTAAAGTACATGTGAGAGTCTTATACTTCATCATAGTTCAGCTTGTAAATGGGCCTTTAGGCTAAATCTGATGCATTTACATTATCTGGATATTAGTTGATGTGTATTGTCCCTGATAAAGAGACAATGTTTGGTTGACATCTGAATGGAGCAATAACAATTAGTCAATTCGTCAGTAATGCAATAGACGAAAATCAGCCCTTTTTTTTTAGCTGCATCATCGCTGCTCCTCCTGGTAATTTGCCATTAAAGGATTCTCTCAGTTTTTAAGTCTTTGATATTAATTACTTGTAATTTTAGATTTTTAAATAACTCTGGATGAACCAGCTGAATGCTTCAAATGTAATATAATTCTTATCTATGTAATAATGTAATGCAATAATGTTTTATATATGATCATACAGTAATGTATTACGAAATAAAAAAAGGTCTTTTAAGTACCTTAATTAGTGTCACATGCTGTGCAGCCAGTAACTGTTTAAGCCAAGGCTAAATGCCACGGCCATGAAGACCATTCCAGCAGCACAGTGGTCGCTTTAGCTCTCCACACCACCACTTGCTCAGTGTAAATCTCCTGCTGCCCCTCCAGCCTGGTAACTGGAGCCCCTCCGCCGAGGCCCTGCCAGGTGGCACCACACTGACACTTGACTGTTACCCTGCCTTCACACACACACACACACACACATACACACGCGCACACACACACACAAATTGGGCGTGTGTGAGAATGTTGAGTGAGGTGGAACAGGCATTTTAACAGGCATTAGCAGAGGGCATCAACCTAGAATGTAGAAAGTGTTGGTCTCAATTATGACTGCATGATTTGTCAATTAGTCTGGATGAGCCTTTCTTTTTTAAAAAAACATATTACAATCTCACCAACATAAGTGGAATATTTAAGATGTTTTGCTCTGTATGTTGTGATGATGTGGACCAGGGGAGTTTTCATCCCTTCAGGTTGAGGTAGTGCGTGCTTCTGTCCTTCAGAATGCAGACACTTGGAAACAGTGTAATGATGATAAATTAATCAGCTGATGTTGTAATGCACTTTTGGCGTTGTATTTCAGCATGCTATTTCCAGCTACAGCAGATATTAGGAAAAAACTAATTTTGCTACCTCCACTCAAAAAACAACAGATTACAGACGGTTTGTTGTCAAATACACATGAGAAACGGACCAGTGTTTCTCAGCTGTTTCAGCTTTCTTACTAAGCCATGACCAAAATTGCAGTGCTATTCTTAACTTTAAAGTGGCCGTAATCGCCATTTCTTTAACCAAATCCGCTGTTTCCCTCAGCTTTATGGAGCTTCATACTGAGTTTCAGCTCATTGTTTAGATGTCTGGCTACAGCTTTACTTTTGGGTTCACTCTTACTGCTCGCAAAACCTAATTTCCAGCAGCTGTTGTCAGCGAAAAAATCTCTTTAAATCAACTGCTCACGAGGTGTTTTGCACCAAACAGTAGACAGATAGAGTTAGAGACTAGCTGGTGAATATAATGGAGCATTTAACAGCTTAAGATCCAACTATTTCCCTCAGGAGTTGGTAGAGACCAAAAACAGAGCTAAAAGAGAATAAAAATTGGGCAGCCATCCAGAATCACGACTCCAAATGAATTATATGATGTTGCAGAGTATGAGAACTTTACCATATCAACTTAAAGGTCATGATATGCCAAGTTTGTGTACACAACTTATTTTCTTCAGCATTTAATGAGATTAAACCCATCCTAGATTATCCTGGTGCTATTAGCAGGGGGCAAACAGTTAATCCCTGCGATTGGCTTGATGAGAACTAAAGCAGCACATACTCACATACGCACACAGAATAAATAATTCACCTATAGGTTGTACTATCATTAGACCTATACATTTCACTCAAGCTATCCGGGAGTGCAGGTGCTTGCAGCTTTCCACCATATTTCTGAGGCACAGCATAATCTCCCTGCTTCTACATTTGATAAGAGGACTAATCTGACCTGACTGGGTGGTGTGCGATGCTTGTGCTGCACTCCTTACTAATGGATGAGCCCTGTTCTATGAAACAGAAGAGCAATGTTAGAGCCGGCAGAGCTGCTGCATACTACCTCTACTCCGGGTCCTATTTATATCTCCATGACCTATCTGACATGGGCTGCCACAGCCAGGTTTCATGGCAGTCACGATGACTTGCAGCTCTACTTTAGAAGTGGGATTTGGTTAAGGTCGCTTTGTTGTTGTCGTATCTCTGAGGCAGCAGCAGGTAAGGTCAGTGAGCTTAGAGTCCTGGTTGCAGCAACTTTGAGAGGAGCGTTTTGTTTAGGACTGGCAGATGGAGATGGTAGCGGAGGGGAGGGAGGGGTCATGCGAGAAAAGGCACCCCAGGCACTTGGCAGCTGAGGGCCATGCGCCTGTACGCCTACATGCCTTTAGCACGGGACTCTCATCTGACTCTCTCTCTCTCTCTGACACACACACTCAGACACACAAACACACAGATATTCAGACAGCCATAGCAGAGGAGCTGAGGCTGTGATGCACTCAGTCAACTGCACAGTCAACTCTCTCAATGATCCATTACAGCTACAACAAGAAAAGACTAAAGATTTCTTCTTTATAGTAGTCTAAATACTTGAAGCCATGCTGATTCACTGACTCAAAAGCCGTGGATACCACTGGGTTATGATATCAAACAAAAGCATTTATAGATAATCATAGCTGTGGCCCAGTTGTGTGTGTGTGTGTGTGTGTGTGTGTGTGTGTGTGTGTGTGTGTGTGTGTGTGTGTGTGTGTGTGTGTGTGTGTGTGTGTGTGTGTTTGTGTGAAAGTTAGGAAGGATGAGATGCAGTAAGATTAAATATTGCACATAATAATACATACAGACACACGCAGCCAGGATTCTCCTCTGTGTCGACCATCTTCCTACTACTCCACCCTTTTAGCCGCAAAATGCTTAATGCCAATTCAACACGTGTCAACAGAAAATGTAGGACAGGTCTGCTGGGCACCGACTCAGCCAATCACAGAGCTTGTTTATTGGCAGTGATCTCTGGACAGGGGTTGCCAGAGGTTGCTGTATGGCCATATAATTCATCATGATAGAGAACAGTGGTGCTTGTGTTTGAGATCCACCTGCAATGCAGTATAGCAGTGATCTGACCTGGTTTGGCCAGCCATCTTTGTGTCAATGTCAAATAACCAGGACAGATGTAGTCACCTCATTCAAGTGCGCATTAAACCTTAGTATTAAGCCTTATTATAAATTCAAATCACTTTAACTGTAATTACACATATGAGCAAATCCTGATTTGTTAGTAATCCACACTTTTTTACCAGCAATACCCTTCTCTTTGTGTTTAAAGCAGAATTTTACTTTTACGATGTGAATATTTGTCTCTTGGCATATTCACAATAACAATGATTAACCGAATGGTTAAACTACGATTTTGAAAATCAATTAATCTGTTTCTTTACTCATCTATTACAGTAAAGTCAATATCATTGATCAACAATTTTCAACATTTTTCGACCAATTAGCTAATCGATTGATAAAAAAATATATATAGACTACGAAAATGTTTGTTAGTTGCAGCCCTGTTTAGGTTGAGAATGATGCTGCGCACAATGTTGCCTTCAACGGACTCACAGAATTCATTGCTAAATCCTAATCCTGACATTGTGATATAGTTTCCTCCCCAAGAGTCAAGCTTCACCTTAAATTTAGAGTCCTGCCCTGCCATTATTGTAAAATGAACAGGAAATACAGTGTTGCATATCTCATGACTTAAACATGGCTGCCTCCTGACCTTCCTGACTGCAATGCAGTTCATACTCAACATTTCCCAACTGGCAAGAGTCAAATGTTCTGAACAGTGGTTATATCTGGATGTCTTTGTGGCCGTCTTTTTACATCTCCTCCTCTCTTGAGACTTAAGCCCTCACTGGTGATGATTAACCCAAATTCATTCCTCTCCTCTCTGCTCCTCTAACATATAGATGCCCACATACTTCACTGAATCCTGTCCTTATCTCACACAGTGAAAACGCAGTGCTTATGTTCATCTCTGCAACCTATCTCCTCCTGCTTGTCCTCTTTTCTCCACTTTCATTTTCCTTTCCCTCTGGACCAGTCCTCATCCTCCTCCCCTTTCTCTCCTTCTCCTCATTTCTTATTTACCCTGCTGCATCAGAAGCACAAGATTGGTATCTGACTGACTGACTGTTTGAGCGTCTGACTAAATGAATGTTTGACTGACTCACTGAGCTCCAAAGCAGCCTGTTTTACCACTCTTACTTGGCCACAGTTGCAGACCAAGCAAACCAATTATAGTAAGCACCATACCGTGGAGGTCTAGGTTAGGTTTGATCCCACTTGTGTTTACTCGTTGGAACAAAGAGAAGAAAATAGTTTTTAACCTCAACCCCTTGAATGTTTACTTTTTAACTGTCCACCATTGTGTGTATTTTGATGCTCCAAATGCAGTTTAAAATTTCTATAGCATTTTGATGAAGGATTAAACTAATATACAAAAAAAATAGTGTTGTTGGGATGCACCTAGCCTTCTAAACTGATGGCACTAATTAATATCTCATGAATGTGCCAGCGAAAACACTGATGTGACACAACAGATAAACTGCTATCAGTGTCATCCTTTTTGCAGACAGGCTGACAGCAGTCAACAAGGGGAATGTCGGCTGATTCCGATGTTAGGCTGATAGATCGGTGCCTCTCTAGTGTGTTTACCTCACCTGCACCTATCCCCAGTGGTCGTTTAATTATGCTCTGCACTAAAAGTCAGAACACACAATCTAATCACCATTTATTAGTACAGCAGTTTGTCCGTCCATCCGTCTATCCATCCCTTTGGTCTGTCTATTCGTACGCGCAGCCAACCGAGCTTGGGTTGTGGCGATACATGATATAGATCTTGATGTTTTGAAATCTCCTCAGAAGCACTTCATGAATGCTTGGACTGGGCAACAAAATGAAAAATAGCATTTTTTTACCAAATACCTCAATATCAATCCTGTGACAATAATATAGGGATGACTATTGGTACCTTGACAAAATGTTAACACAACAAGATTTTTGATAATTAATCATCAGTAATCAGTAAAATAACAAGCAGGTAATGTAATAGAACAAGTAGAGCAGTCTGTTAAGTTCAGAAAACGACATCACTTTACTGTAATGCAGCCTTTAAAACAAGGAAAAGACAACAGTTATGCCGTCTCACAATATAAGGACATCCGAAATTAAGACGAAATATAGTCTCATATCATGATATCATTATAATATCGATGTATTAATTAATGATTTATCCATTCAACCACTAACCCATTTTTATTCTCAGCATGTACACAATCCAAAGCAAACACTGACTAGCTGACTATCTTCATTCAGAGCTACAGTGGTGGCAACATCAAATAAGACTATGATACCATCTCAACGATTCATGCACTGCTATCTCCGCCTAAACGCCCACACCTCCCCTCACCCTAAGGTTGTCACACAGTACGGACAGATGTGCAGTCTTTATGGGAAGAGCAGCCATTACAAGATGATCTGCTGGGGCAGATCATCTGTCATTCACAGTGTTGGCTGTAGGTTTATCTCACATTGACCCACTCAGCCTGATAGAGCTGAGATAAAGGACCTGAGTAGGGACCTTCCTTTACAAAGGAACATAAGTCGATCTCCAGCTGTAAATCCTGTCTGAGACCTACACGGTTTCCACTCCTAAAGGATCTTAAGCTGAGGCAAAGCTAGAAAGAAGCACAGTTTAATTGTTTACATCACTTCTTTTTTATTTGTAGTGCCCATGCCTTCTAATAACATAATGTTCTTTATATAGTGGCTTTGCTTTAAAACTCATTAGGTTGATAAGAGAGTGAATGTCTTCCGTAAATTGATTTTTAATAAAAAAAACAAAAACAAAAAACAATTCATACTTTTTTACGTTTAGCAGTTAAATATCCTATTCCAGCCTTCACTCATGTAGCCCTTCAAAGACATGGAGATAACAAAGGCTCAGTCTGGCCATCTGGTAGACTAAGCTAAGATGAACCATTGCGCTTACTCAGAGCCAATTCTGTACTTGCAGAGTAATGTCAGCAGATGCCACTGACAGAATGAAATGCGATGCTTGTGCTTATGACATGTTTCCACCATTTGACATTGTAGTATGATGGATAACATATCCGGGAGTGTTCAACAGAGCGGACAGTTGGTAATTTTTAAAACACCACTCAGTGTGACTAAATCCAAACACACTGATAGACTGCAAAGGGATGCGTTTTTACAAAGAAGAGTATCCCATTTAAAAGTGTCTGAAGTGACGTACTTAACACAAGAACAAACAAACAAATGGAGAAACAACTATTGAGCGTGTCTATAGCCTCCTCCCAAAACCAAAATAAAAAATTGGAGAACAAATCAATAGAGTGAAAAAAAACCAAAATAAGTAGCAGGCGGTGGTGGTCGCTGAAACAACATAAGCAATCAGCAATGTCATATTCTTTCAACTGAAAGGCAGCAACCAGGCTTTGTGCATATTAATCGCCCTCCTATTTTGTCTCCTTCCTTCCTCCTCCTCTGTCCCCTCTTCAACACTCCTCCACTCCTTTCTCCGCCTCGCTCCTCTCATCTTCTAAGACTATAATCACTGGGCTTACACTTCACTGTCACTCCTCAATGCCAGCGTGAATGTGCGCTTGTGTTTTGCTGGTCTATTTGTGTGCCTGCGTGTACTGTACATGTGTACAGCATGGGTGCATTTGTGTGTTTTCGACTTCTACATGGGTGTGGGTGAACATATGCATTTCCATGTTTCTGCTCTCTGCTGTGCTCTGCATGCCTGCACATACAGGGTGGTCCACCCCCTATAGTGTATGTGTGTGTTTGTATGTGGGTTAAGAGCGCTGCTTGCTCGATAACCATGGAATCCAGGGTTGCTAGTATCATTAAGCTCTTATATAAGCATGTATGCCCTCACACACACACGTTAATGCATAATCTAGTCTTCTTATCAAACAATGAGTTAGAAGACCTGTATTCTGACTCACAGTGATTGTTATTATGACTATGTTGCTTTCATAACCTGATATGTTTTCCTGTTGAAACAGGATAATGGAGCAGGATGTAACAAAAAATAAGAGCAAAAGGATATTATTTATTATTTATTTCATGGTTGGGTTAGAGGATTAAATTATCTATATTATATGAAACTATCAGGTGCTTTTCGATGATAGAAAGATGAAAGGTGGAGGCCGACGTTGTTGGGCTATTACAGATCTATCGGTATCTGCATATATGCGACTCGATGTGCTTCAATAAAAAAGAAAACATAGAGATTGTAATGCAGAAAAAGATGCTTGAGATAATTTATAATTATTAAATTCCCAATAAGTTTACAGTTTTAGTGCACTGATGTCATTCTGGACTATAAAGTTTATTGCTGGACTGTAAAATATCCTGCCTTCATTATATATCTCTGCCACAAAATTAATGACCAACTTTTGATAATTGATTAATCATTTCAGCCATTTTCAAGTTAAATGTCAAAGATGTCCAGCTTCTTAAATGTAAGAATATGCTGCTTTTTTGTCATTTATAAAAGAAAATGAAGAGTCTTTGGGTTTTGGACTGTTGGACAAAAAAGGAAATTTGAAGATGTCACTATAGACTTTAGAGATGAAGCGACAAAGAAAATAATTGTTAGTCGCAGCCCTGCTGTGGAGCTGACCTTTAGTAGCACTGTGGAGTAATGTTTTGTTTGTCACGCACCCACACACAAGTGGCACCATACACAATCCTGCCAAAGAAGGAGAACACCAGCTAGTAAACATGGATGTAAACAATGCAGGTTTCAAAATGTACAAAAAAATTGGATGAAGGAAATGGATTTAATATGTTTGTTTGACCTCTGTAAGTACATAAATCTGTTTTCTTCAGTAACACAAAATGTAAACATAACTTTTATTTGTTTTAAGAAAATGGTAGCTTTAATCTAATGACAACTTTGGACTTTGCACAAGTTCACATTTCAAAATCATGAAACTAACCTTTTCCAGTTGTTTGGTACCAGACTGGATATTACAATATCTTCTCATCCCCACACAGGTCAGTTTCTAGAATGAATAAATGTCATGCCTTTATAAAACAGGGCCCGACTCTATTGTACGTCCACCTGTTGATTTCTGCCCCCCACATCCAGCCCTTATTTTAATAGATGGATTGAATGGACTGATGTACCTTTTTAATTTGATTGTTGGTAATCTATCCACCCATCTGGGAATATACTCTACTACACCAACAATCTTGTAAAACCTGGAGAAAGAAACACCTCATCATTGTATTTCAGCTTTATGCCGACTGGGTGGACATTTCATCAGTGTTTTGACATTTTCCACGTTTAACCGGACTGTTCAAAGAGGGGTGCTACAATATCAGGTCATAATGAGATTGTGTGGTTGCAGTCATATATTGATAATAACTCCTCATTAACTGTCCCTCTCTCTTTCTTTTTTCTGTCTCTCTGTCTCTGTCGCCTTTCAGATCACCAGAAGCTGGAGAGAGAGGCTCGGATTTGTCGCCTGTTGAAACACCCCAACATCGGTGAGGACATGTCTTTTTATGTTTCACCTCTTACTGCCAACACCTGTCTGGAATGAAACCCAAATCTATTACTACTTAATTCAAAGTAAATTATTTGTTATTGTTTTGATTTGCATAACATCCATGTATTACTTCTTATCTCACAAAATAGATTACATTACTACTATTTGTAAAGTGAGATCAGTTTGTTAATAGTACCTTAAAATATAACCCATTTATCACAACTTTCTACAAAATAAACCCCATCTATTGCTAAATATTAGAAAATTATTTTGTAGCAATACACAGCATGGTAATACACAAGTGTGTAATCTATTTCTGTTGATTAAGTAGACCCCTTTATTGCCATAACCTCCTACTGTACTGTAAATATATATGATGTAGGACTCAATTATCATGATACCATGTGGTTTCTACCCCCACACACTCTCTCACTCCCTCTTTATCTCTCTTTTTCGCTTATTTATTCTCCTACTTAAAATACGGCAGCGTTACGCTGTGTTATTCATAAATTAATTTGCATTAAAACAAATATTAACATTCTCATGATTAATATGCTGAGAATCTCTCATATGTCTGTTTATCTTTCTCTTCCAGTCCGTCTTCATGACAGTATATCAGAGGAGGGCTTCCACTACCTCCTGTTTGACTTGTAAGTTATCCTCCACTGCTTCCCCACCCTTGCCTATATATGCAATTACATAACTCTCTCGCTCTCCTATATTTCTCCCACCCCCCAAACACAACTACCACCACCCACGCCATCCACATCCATCTCTTGGCAATTCCCTCTAGTTTCCATGGTAACAGTGTGGGAAGGGGGGAGGATTGGGGGAAGGGGGGTGCCGTTGGAAACAAGAAATTAACTAGGAATCCAATCCAAGCATTCCCAATATTAACGTATTTGTGTGCATGTATGTGTGTGTGTGTGTGTGTGTGTGTGTGTGTGTGTGTGTGTGTGTGCACGCGCAGGGTTACCGGAGGTGAATTGTTTGAGGACATCGTCGCCAGAGAGTATTACAGCGAGGCCGACGCCAGGTAGGAGCGCAGCTGTCACTCCTGTATGTGTGAAAGGGCTTCTCCTCGTCCTTAAATGTCTTCTGTTGTCTCCTCTTGTCTATTTTACGTATTTTCCCTCTTCCTCTGTGACTTCTGCTTTACTCTCTTTTCTACTCTTTGCTCCTCTCCTTCTCACTTTCTGCCCTTTTCCTTACCTTTTTTATACTCCTCACACCCCCCCTCTGCATGTTTTCTTATTCTTGGCTTAATTTTTGTCTTCATTTTTTTCTTGTTTGTTTTTACTGTCCTCTTTTGTTTCTATTGTCTTTTCTCTTCTTTTCGGCTAGCTGTTTCCCTTTCTCTCTTTCTGTTAACTTCTAATTTACCTCTTATTTTCATTGGCATATTACTATTTTTTCTTATACATGTTTTCCTCCTCCTCCTTATTTTCACTATTCCTCCTCTCTCAATCCCACAGCACTTTACCTCTCACACTGACACCGGGACAAGCTTTAGGTTCAGTCCAAGGTTTGACTGATGAGGGTTTTCAAGACCAAAATAACACTTTAAAAAAGAAATTCAGCTTTTCAAGTTTTCAGATGTGAAAAGTGGGGTGGATGTTGTCGCCCAATTTAAGTAAACTTCACATTGAATTGGCGTCTGCGAGTTTGTGCCTGCTAGTTTAATTGCAGCAAGTGTTGTGATTACATTTTACATCCTGTAGTGAAAATTGAGCTACCAACAGAGTTTGTAATAAAAGTGATTTCTGCTAAGTGCAAAACATGTCATAGCAAGAGCACTTAGAAGAAGAAAGAAAAGCATTTTTGATAGATCTACACATTTTGTGTTTTTAAAAACAAAAGTAACATATTTGTTGTTAAAAGTTTATCACATCACAAAAGTAGAAGTAAAGTTGTCTCCAAAACAGTAATAAGTCCATAACACAGGACACACTGAACCCAGTTCCCTTGCTAATAATAATAAAAACTGCATCTTTTGTCTCATAGAAGGTCACTAATATTTGTAATGAAATCAACAAACTCATATTGGTGAAAACTTAAATATGCGTCTTTTAAAATAAAATATCCAATTAGCTTGCCTGATGCTGGTGGTCCACAGTACACCCCTATACTGTTATGATGCCTCCTTCATTTCCCCCTGTGCTTTCACTTACTCAAAAAGTAGGAGACATACAAACGAAACGAGTAGCTCTGCCCACCTGTTGTGTTTGTGTGTATTTTCACAGTCTCACCTTCTCTTCTTCTCTTTACTTAATTTTCATTCAGCCCTCTTCTTTCCTTTCTTTTTCTCCCCCCCACCACCACCACAACCACAACCACCCATGTTGTTTTATATCTCACTCCCACCACTCGTGCTGACTCATCGACACACACAGTTCACTTCAACCAATGGCGGAAGAGGAAATGGAGTAGTGGGGGGGTGGACAGACAATAGGCTGAGAGAACAGTGAGAGAGATACTTGAAAATGACAGTTGTGATGTGGGTGTTAGTCCATTCAACAACATCAAAAGTGAAAATGAATAGTCTGATATTGTAGAAATTCATGCCAATATGGCACAATAAACGATTGTCTGTAGTCTCTCCTCCAGAGCTGTTTGACCTGTAGCTTGAGAACAGCGGGCCCTTTGAGCGAAGTGTTATTCAGTTAATTAGCTTTGTGACCAGCTTGTGTTACATTTATTGAAAATGCTTTGAAAGTCAAAATAAAATCAAATAAAAGTCAAAATTGATATTTAAGTGTTTTAATCATATCGGCCAACAAGCCCAACAACAGCACAAAAAGTTTTGTTTTCTCTTTTTCTTATTTTAGAATTTGTTTTTTTCGCGGAGAACAATGGAGGCCTGAGGTGATTTATGGGGTTTCCTGATGGACACATACCTGTAGCTTTGTTGCTAAAGTAACCTTTAACTGCTGCTAATGTAACTGTCATTATATAGTTAGCTTGGATAGCAGTGCAACAAGCAGTCCTCTATGCTGCCAGTGTAGAGAGCCAGTTGATCGCTAGGTCCATGGCAGGGAGCGATCGCACATTCAGCTGTATTGGCTACTGTAATCTCTGTAAACTCCAATCAATATCTGCCTGTTTTGTAGGAAACATGTAACTAGCCGTTTAATGTGAATTCTTTTTTTAATACTTTTATTTGCTCTATATAATAACATTGATACCGTTTTCATATTGTTTTCATTCATATTATCCATCTATTTTCTGTGCCCCTGTATCCCATTCAGAGTTGCATTGCTGGCTGAGTTTCAATCCCAGCCAGAGGCTGTGTAACCCCAGCTGAAATGTTAGTAAAACTATTTTAACTATTTTATAAAAAGTAGTCTAGAGTAGTAAAGTGGCAAGCTTTGGCTCATAGCTCAGCTTTTAGTCAGTGCAGTAAGCTCTATCACCAATTAAAATCAAGCATGATATGATTTTCAGAAGGCCTGATGAGCTCATTGGACAGATTGAATATACCTTATGGTTCCATTACAGCTCAGCGATGGGTCTAGCATTATTTTGATCCAGTTTTTATAAAGTATGCTGTACAAACGACTTGATTTGATGACAGCTGTTGCAGCTGCAAGGCATGGCAGCAGCAACAACGGGTGGCAAAGAGGCCCACATGTCACTCACAGTAGAAAAGGTCATCTCACAGTAGTCCAGCTGTCTAATTTGTTCTGCAAACATACAACATACATACAGTATATTCCTTTTAAAACCATATGCAGCTACCAGCAAGCTTAAATATTTCACAGCCATGACAAGGATATTACAGAGGCACACAGGATATACAGAGTGTATTTAGGTGATAAATGTGGCATTTAATTTCTATTGCAGAAAAATAAGAATAATTTTTATCATTTGGATTGTGTATCTTGATATAAAAGACATGTGAGTAATGACATCAGAACATAAAACTGACATATGAGATTCTCACGAAAGCATACTGTCTTATTTGA